>NC_069506.1:51741257-51981257 GCF_027579735.1 Bombina bombina
TAAAAGTAATTTAAAAAGTTGTTTAAAATGACATGCCCTATCTGAATCATGAAGGTTTAATTTTGACTTGACTGTCCCTTTAAGGGCTGCATACATTTGTAGCCAAGGCAGCCACCATTTGAAATGTAAATATTTGGATAATCAAACATAAAATCAATGGTAGAGTGTATTGTATTATTAAAGACTCATGTTTTTAAAGTCTTGTCAACAAAAAATAATTGTAGTATCAAGAGACTTGAATCATCACAGTACATATAATACACAAAGCACCACAACACATCATACCGTTCACCAATCCATCAACCATGACACATGAGAGCTTACATTTGTTTGAGTTCTGTAACATTGACACCTAATATATCGACTTGTGATTTTTATTCAGTCTCTCAATTCTCTGCTCATAACTTTGAGCCAGACAAAGTTTAATAGGAATTACCCATCACTGGATTAAAATTGTTTGTGAATATAAAAAATCCTAAAACCTCATATATTATGTTCCCTAGAAGAAAATGATTAAATATTTTACAGTTGTCTGGAAAGCAGATGTGAAAACAAAAAATATATATAATATTTTATAACCAGATATATATATATATATATACAGGTAGCCCTCAGTTTACGCCGGGGTTAGGTTCCAGAAGGAATGGTTGTAAATCGAAACCGTTGTAAATTGAAACCCAGTTTATAATGTAAGTCAATGGGAAGTGAGGGAGTTAAAGGGACACTGTACCCACATTTTTTCTTTTGTAATTCAGAAAGAGCATGCAATTTTAAGCAACTTTCTAATTTACTCATATTATCAATTTTTCTTCGTTCTCTTGCTATCATTATTTGAAAAAGAAGGCATCTAAGCTTTTTTTTTGGTTTCAGTACTCTGGACAGCACTTTTTTATTGGTGGATGAATGTATCCACCAATCAGCAAGGACAACCCAGGTTGTTCACCAAAAATGGGCCGGCATCTAAATTTACATTCTTGCATTTCAAATAAAGATACCAAGAGAATGAAGAAAATTTGATAATAAGAGTAAATTAGAAAGTTGCTTAAAATTTCATGCTCAATCTGAATCACGAAAGAAAAAATTTGGGTACAGTGTCCCTTTAAGTTCCAGGTCCCTCTCAAAATTGGCATAAGTAACACCTAATACAATATTTTTAAAGCTTTGAAATGAAGACTTTAAATGCTAAACAGCATTATAAACCTAATAAAATAATCACACAACACAGAATATATAATTAAACTGTTAAATGAACAAAAACATTTGCTAAACAGCATTATAAACCTAATAAAATAAATAATCAAACAACACAGACTTTACTTGCATTTTTCTTCAAACAGTTCTTTCTATGCATTCCAATCTGGACTGATTTATAGACAGGAAGATCTTGTTCCTTTGCAAGCTGCTCGATAGCTCAGGTCTGGTTAAACTGATGAATATCAGCTTGCTTGGCTTGCATATCTTTGCTGCAACACAAGCGGACAGCTTCACCTACTGGCTATTTTAACCCCTTAATGACCACAGCACTTTTCCATTTTCTGTCCGTTTGGGACCAAGGCTATTTTTACATTTTTGCGGTGTTTGTGTTTAGCTGTAATTTTCCTCTTACTCATTTACTGTACCCACACATATTATATACCGTTTTTCTCGCCATTAAATGGACTTTCTAAAGATACCATTATTTTCATCATATCTTATAATTTACTATAAAAAAATTATAAAATATGAGGAAAAATTGAAAAAAAATACACTTTTTCTAACTTTGACCCCCAAAATCTGTTACATATCTACAACCACCAAAAAACACCTATGCTAAATAGTTTCTAAATTTTGTCCTGAGTTTAGAAATACCCAATGTTTACATGTTCTTTGTTTTTTTTGTAAGTTATAGGGCCATAAATACAAGTAGCACTTTGCTATTTCCAAACCATTATTTTTCAAAATTAGCGCTAGTTACATTAGAACACTGATATCTTTCAGGAATCTCTGAATATCCATTGACCTGTATATATATTTTTTTAGTAGACAACCCAAAGTATTGATCTAGGCCCATTTTGGTATATTTCATGCCACCATTTCAGCGCCAAATGCAATCAAATAAAAAAAATTGTTCATTTTTTTCACAAATTTTTTCACAAACTTTAGGTTTCTCACTGAAATTATTTACAAACAGCTTGTGAAATTATGGCACAAATGGTTGTAAATTCTTCTCTGGGATCCCCTTTGTTCATAAATAGCAGACTTATATGGCTTTGGTGTTGCTTTTTGGTAATTAGAAGGCCACTAAATGCCACTGCGCACCAAACGTGTATTATGCCCAGCAGTGAAGGGGTTAATTAGGGAGCATGTAGGGAGCTTTTTGGGGTGATTTTAGCTTTAGTGTAGTGTAGTAGACAACCCCAAGTATTGATCTAGGCCCATTTTGGTATATTTCATGCCACCATTTCACCGCCAAATGCGATCAAATAAAAAAAAACGTTAAATTTTTCACAATTTTAGGTTTCTCACTGAAATCATTTACAAACAGCTTGTGCAGTTATGGCACAAATGGTTGTAAATGCTTCTCTGGGATCCCCTTTGTTCAGAAATAGCAGACATATATGGCTTTGGCGTTGCTTTTTGGTATTTAGAAGGCCGCTAAATGCCGCTGCACATCACACGTGTATTATGGCTAGCAGTGAAGGGGTTAATTAGGGAGCTTGTAGGGAGCTTGCAGGGTTAATATCACATTTAGTGTAGAGCTCAGCCTCCCACCTGAAACATCAGACCCCCTGATCCCTCCCAAACAGCTCTCTTCCCTCCCCCACCCCAGAATTGTCCCCGCCATCTTAAGTACTGGCAGAAAGTCTGCCAGTACTAAAATAAAAGCTATATTTGTTGTTTTTTTGTGTTTTTTTTTAAAGCATATTTACATATGCTGCTGTGTACTATCCCCCCTTAGCCCCCAACCTCACTGATCCCCCCCAAACAGCACTATAACCCTCCCACTCTAACTTAATCTGTGCCATCTTGGGTACTGGCAGCTGTCTGCCAGTACCCATTTTAGAAGAAAACATGTTTTTTTTTTACATTTTTATTAAAATTTTCTGTAGTGTAGCTTCCCCCCATACAAAACCAACCCCCCACCCCTCCGCGATCTCTTTTTGTGCTTTTGCACAAACAAGATTTGGGCATTTTTTCATTTTATTCTTAACACTATTTTCCGTAGTGTAGCGGTTCCCACCCGCTCCCGCCCCGTGCACGCGCCCGCCCGCCAACCTCCGTGCACGCGCGCGCACCCACGCGCGCCCCCTAACATCCCACCTCCGATCCCGCCCCCCTTGATCTAACAGGACACACCGATGGCCGCCCACCCGCCTCCCAAGTCGGCTCCCACCCACCAACGATACCGGCCATCGATGTCCGGTGCAGAGAGGGCCACAGAGTGGCTCTCTCTGCATCGGATGGCCATGTAAGGTTATTGCAGGATGCCTCCATATCGAGGCATCACTGCAATAACCGGAAAGCAGCTGGAAGCGAGCAGGATTGCTTCCAGCTGCTTTCCACACCGAGGACGTGCAGGGTACGTCCTCAGGCGTTAACTGCCTTTTTTTTGAGGACGTACCCTGCACGTCCTCGGTCATTAAGGGGTTAATCAATGCACTGCTTCTCAATGCTTTTCAATAGCAGTCACATGACTGGAAAAAAAAGGTTGTTATTCTGAAACAGTGCAAATTGAACCGTTGTAAACCGAGGGCCACCTGTATATATATATATATATATATATATATATATATATAGTCATAATAAGATACAGATAAACAGAATCTTCAATTTGACTCTTTTAAGGGACAGTAAACACCTTGTAATTGCAAGACATTTATGTTGTGTTGCTATAGAATAGCATATCACCAAGGTCTAAACATTTTTAAAACAAATTAACATCTTGTTTACTGCATATGTTTTTCAATAGCCAAACTCCACCCACAACTTGCCTTATTTGGAAGAGCCAATCTGAGTTTCAGTCAACAAGGCCAGCCACTGTTATAATGTTAGTATAGAGTGCATTGTTTTGCAGTTGTTATCAGTGACAGCCAATTAGGAATATATTTATATAAGTTATAATGTTCTGAGAATGAGAAACTACACAGCTTTCAGAGCTAAATAATGTGAAAACAATTAAATAATCAGTTGTTTTTTTATTAACATCTCAGTGTTTAAAATTCCTCAGAGTTAAAGGGACATGATACCCAAATGTTGAAGCACTTGAAAGTAATGCAGCATAGCTATAAAAAGCTGACTAGAAAATATCACCTGAACATCTCTGTGATTCACAGCCTCAACATTTCGTAAGTATTCACACCCCACTGTAAAAAGACTTTTAGCAACCAATCAGGATGCTAGTCCCAGGACTTGCAAAGGAGTGTGCATTTGGCATGTGCAGGCACAGTCATTTTCCTATTCAGTTTAAGGAAGTTCACTATGAAATCTCACCAGATTTTAGTGAAATCTCATGAGATCAAAGCAATGTATGACCTCTACACTGCTGATGTCGATTGGCTATTTTGCTTTTTTTTTGTTTTGTTTTTAACTTGCAGCTGAAGTATAATTGTTCACAGAGCACTTACTCTGGTGAGCTGAAGACATTTTGTGCTAAAATATCTTCCTTTTTTATACATAGAGATGATCAGGTGATATTTTCATGTCAGCTTATTACAGTTACACTGCATCCCTTTCAAGTGATTTAGCATATGAGTATTAGGTCCCTTTAACTGAATACAAGGCTAAGCAACCTGTTGTTAAAATGGTTACAACAGGCAACTAGCTAAAATGCTCTTTTTTATTTAGGTTTATTTTATAATAAAAAATTGGCAAAAAATAGTTTTAAATGTGCTGCAAATTACCAGTGATATATTTGCCTTTTATTTGAATTTAATACTTGATAACTTACAAACAATTAAGGAATATTGGCCACCCATAATGCAAATATATATATATACTTTTGAACCACATGCAAAGTTTAATTCTAAGAATATATGTAATTTAAAAATGCAGAAAATGAATCATACTGAGCCACAATGAAAATTCAATATTTTTTATACCCATCAATCCATTTGCTAAGAAATTGATTTTTATAAATTATGTTTTGGCAGCTTAATACTTTATAACATTACTCCCTTCACGTTGTTTAACAAACACATAACTACAAGAGAGGCTTCGGCCTAACCTCCTTAGTAAAGCATTACAAAACGATGTTTGCAAACCCAATATTATGTATTATGTTTCATTTTTGCTTTTAAGCAACACTTTTTTGTTATTTAATATTCACCGATTTATATTACGTGTAGCTGTTTTTTGTTAAGCTACTAAAGCCTAGCATTTTTGGAATAAGAAACTGTTCTGTTTTTATCATATGATTGATTTTATTGTGTATATTCTGTTCAATGTTCCTTGCAGGGCAAGGTTTTTTTTTGTATATAACTTTAATATACGATTGTTCACGTCAAATACCTGCTTGGCACACATCTGAAATGTTCAGAACTGAATTTGTAGATATTTAAATCACTGTATTTTAAGGCCTTTCTTTGCTTCATGTTCGCTATTTATAAAATTATCATGTTCGCTCCAAATAAAGAAATACGATTGCCAACTTAAAGGGATATTAATTAATTTTTCTTTGGTGCATATGCGATGGTATTTAAAAATCTGATACATTTTTTAAATTGGATTTTACTGGTCCTGATTAGAACAGTTTTTATTCTTTTTAAATTGGATTTTACTGTCCTGATTAAAACATTTTTTTAATCCTTGTGGAACCTTGTCCAATTGAACCAATACAGCTATGTAAGTGGTCTTATCCAGTATCCACTCTAGAGTCTATCTCTGAGGATCAGTTGTGTTACCGTAACCTTTTCCATGCAAAAAAAAAATAAAAAATATATATATATATATATATATATATATATATATATATATATATATATATTACAAGGGATATTAAACAATAAATAAATGCTAGATATCATGATATATTAAAAGCAAAGAGTAGCCTGGGAATTATATGCAGTTTCAATAATGTAATGGGTGCCACCATTTTGAAAATTCCACTTATCTATCGATTCTGCTGAGTACAATAAGAGACATATAAAACAGGCAAAAAAAAAGAGTGTGTGTAAACAGTGGCTGTGTGGAATATAGGATTATCAAGTTAACTATTTTACAGGGTTTGCACATTCTTTTTTTTTTTGGTCTATATAAATCTGTCCCTAAATGCCCTCAGCATAAGAGATAAAGGTAAGCCCTATGTCCCAACGTGCCAGCACTCATTACTTCATAGAAATTAGTGGAATTTAGAAAATCAGCAATTTTCAAATTTAAATGACAGGAAAAGGAGAGATAATAAAGTATATTGAGAAAAACTACACATAATGAAACATTTACATTACAATCTCCAACTGTTTAAAGGGAAATTAAACACTTTGAGATGGTTATATAAAATGATAAATGAATCGTATATATATAAAAAAAAATTGATGCACACTCTAGCAACCTATTTATAACTGTCCCTAATTGGCCACAGCAGAGAAGGTAACCTAAGTTACAACATGGCAGCTACAATTCTTTTATAGACACTAAAACCTTACACTTATTTTGTCATTATTTAAACAGCTAATTAAACTTTAAAAAAAATATATCTCCATATTATTCTCAGACTAATCTTTTATTTGACTGCATCATTCTATCTAGCATTTATTTAGTGTTTAATGTCCCTTTGAAAAAAAGAATACATAGGGCTCCATTTACGAAGCAGCGAGAGCTGCTACGGAGCCCTTGCGGGGCAGGTTCACATATGCGAGCCGCTGCTTCTTACACCCTACGCCACCTCTGAGGTGGTGAGGGAAAATCACAGAGCGCTCACTCACTCTCGATGATTGACAGCCCCTTCAGTCGCGCAAATAAAGGGGCAGGCATTCTACATTGCGATGAGTGTGTAATGATACATATGAGCCAGAGGACGAACAGATCCGCTGCCCGTATGTAACAAAGGCGGGCGGACAGCTTTGCAAGTTGAGAAGTTGTGCGCCCCCCTGTTAGTACTTAGAGCCCTTAGACTACAAAAACTTTTATTCTCATTGTTAAGGTAGCATTCAATGATTCTATTGACAACTGTGAGCCAACTTGCTAAAATAGCTATCATTTGATAGGATAGTTTAAATTATATGCAGCTGTTTAATGTTATTTTTTTTTAACTTCCCGATAAGGGAAATTTGAGGATGACTCTCAAACACTTCCTCCAAAATGAATCCAATTATTTTGTGAGCTAGTACTATTATTAGTGCACAAGTCCTTAATCTACCACTATGTTCTGTTTTTGCCTTGTGTGTATTGTGTATAGCACCAACCCTAGTGAAGATAGAAATCATTTTAACTAAAGACTGATTTGGGAACACTAATGATATTTAAATCAACAGATAACCATGTGAAAAATAATAAATAAAACACATAGACCAGCATAATTATAATATACATTTTTTCTATTACTTTTTGATGCTCTTTAATGTACAGAAAGAATAATTGTGTTCCAGTGTATCTTTAAGTACTGCAATATATTTATATAACAGGGAAAGAATAAAGAATCGGATACCAAATATCAGTGCGATATGTATATTACCAATGGAAAAATCAATAAATAAAACTGCTTTTCATGTCTTCAAATTGATGTAAATAATGCATTGTTTATTTTTTTGTCACCTTTGCCATTTAAAGGGCAGAGGTTTTAGCAGTGTTGTTCGTGTGTTATTAGGGATTTAATACAGGAACAATTTAAAGCACTTTATTGCTTTTTTTTTTTTTAATTATTATTATTTAATCCAATGCTTTTGCGGCAGTATTACTTCATATACTCTTGTATTTGAATTGTACAAACATTATTTTTAAAATGTAATATGAACAGATTTTTTTTTCTGATTTGTGTTAGCAACGTCACATAATAAAGCAACACATTGTTACCCAAAAACTTTAAAGATTCTCTGATTTATTTGCATAATTAACTGTTTGTGAATTACTTTGTTTCAAACCAAGAAAATAGAGTTGAGCTCATTAAAAAAAAAAAAAAAAAAAACATACAAACACAGGACTGGTTTTCTGTTGTTCATTTGATGAATTATTGAAGACTACAATATTTGAAACCTGCTAGTGAACGGGGTAAGTAACGTATCATGCAGCTTTGTAAGATTCTGAATAAAAAACAGGACTGGCTGAGAAGTAGATGATGAAGGTTGACTTCAGTTTTCGTTTCTAGGGACTAGTTTCAACCATGTTTATTTCAGTAAAACTTAGAACATATCCCATAGCTGGATTTAAATATATTTAAAACCATTCAGCCAAATATACAAATTAAAAAAATGCAGATGAACAATTTACAAAAGTTCCACTATGACCATCTAAAGTCTAATGATCAAACTACAGATATTGATGGAAATAAACAGCCCACAATTTATTACGCTTCTGGCTTAGGCAGAGGAGACTTAAACCAATAACTCAAAAAGAGTTACTCCTGGGTCCCGAGAAGAGATTTATAATGCAATGTTCAACCATGGCCTTCACAAATCGGTGTGTGCATAACTGGGACTTGATCAGAAATTAATGTATGAGGAGAAAGCATGAGTATTATTTTAGTTTGTGAGAGGTGCATGATAATGGCCAGAATAACAGAACATTTTGCTTTTATTTAAAGGTAACTAGATCTCAAGTTAATTATATGATGAGCAGACAATTAAGAAATACATAGCTTTGCAGTATAACCCTTTTCCAAAATATATCCAAAACATCAATCTCATTAACCTTACTGGAAATTAATTTTAAACTCCTACACAGATGGTACCTTACCCCAAATAAACTCCACCGCCTTTACCATAATAAATCAGACCACTGATGGAGATGTGGCCACAAAGGCAGCAAAATGGCGCACGTGGTGGTGCAACACAACTCAAATCTTCTAGAGAAAGATCCTCACAGAAATAATACTAGATATCTAATTTACCCTGGACCCATTAGTGTGGCTACTAAATAAACTTCCAAAAATTAAACACAAACCTTACTTAAAATGATTCTATGTTATGACAAATAGTGTAAAATACCTATTAGGTAAAAAGTGAAAAAGCAAAGAGGCCCCAACCTTATCAATGTGGACTTGCTGAGTCTCAGCGTTTTTCGAGCTATAAGAGTACTACTATATTAAAAACGCTAAAATGGACACTTATGCAGAAATGCTAAACGCATGGGAGCAATACCTTAGAATCAGAAACCAAAGCCCAAATAAACATGAAAAATATCCCTCACTGTAAATAAGAACTTACCTCATGGAACCACCGAGTATGGGGTAACATTAAACCTTACTATTACAAAACAAAGCTACAGATATACAGCTAAACAACAGGGACAGTCAACACCAGAATTTTTTGTTGTTTAAAAAGATAGAAAATCCCTTTATTACCCATTCCCCAGTTTTGCATAACCAGCACAGTTATATTAATATACTTTTTACCTCTGTGATTACCTTGTATCTAAGCATCTTCTGACGGCCCCCTGATCATGACATTTTATTTATTATCTATTGACTTGCATTTTAGCCAATTAGTGCAATGTCTGCCACAAGCCATGGGGGTGATCACAATGTTATCTATATGGCTCACATGAACTAGCTCTCCCCTGTTGTGAAAAGCAAATACAAAAGCATGTGATAAGAGGTGGCCTTCAAGGGCTTAGAAATTATCATATGAGCTTTCCTAGGTTTAGCTTTCAACTAAGAAAAGCCATACTAAGATAATCTTCCAGTTTTCTGTCCATAGGATATTTGAAAGAACTACTATCTTCTAGAGGGAAAGCGGTTCTTCTAGCTAAGGTAGAAATTTCTCAGTCAACCTTAGGGACAAACCTTAGAGAACAAAGCAAAATTGGTGATATAAGTAAATTGGAAAGTTGTTTAAAATTGCATGAAAGTTTTTTTTGACTTGACTGTCCCTTTAACAACAAGCCGTGACACATAACAACACCTATTCAGATTTGGAATAGACTACAGAACAGCCCTCTTTTACTTTTCTGTTGTCCCACTGCTGCTGCAGTGGGACAACCGCCTGTTAATGTTACACAGGGTGGAGTGACTGATTTTACTCCTGCCTTTAAGAACCCATTAAAATCAGCGGTGTCTGAAGCTATAGCTGCTATTCTTACTAAAAGACCTAAGAGGGAGAAACCAGGAACCCCCTTTTCTTCATCGCCTATTTTTAAAAAGCTTTTTTCTTGTTCCTGAAGACAATTTAGAACTGTGGGAAACTATCCCTAAGGTTGACTGAGAAATTTCTACCTTAGCTAGAAGAACCGCTTTCCCTCTAGAAGATAGTAGTTCTTTCAAATATCCTATGGACAGAAAACTGGAAGATTATCTTAGTATGGCTTTTCTGCAAGGGGGACTGTTATTTCAACCTGCAGTCAGCATTGTGGCTGTGGTAGGTGGTGGTGTGACTCATTAAATTACTTAGTTTCAGAGGAATTTTCCTTGGAAGATGTTAAAGACCGGATTCAATGCTTAAAGAGGGCGATGCAGTCATTCAGATAATTTGTCTTAATGCTAAGAATACTGCATTAGTGGTTCTGTGCTGTAAGGCCCTTTGGCTTATATCACAGTCCGCAGATATGGTCTCTAAATCTAGATTGTTATCTCTTGCCTTTAAGGGCAAGACCTTGTTTGGCCAGAAGTTAGATTCCATTATATCTACCACGAGTGGCAAAGGCACTTTTTTGCCACTGGAGATGACTAAATCTAATAGTATGGTTTGTTCTTTTCCTCAGACCAAGCAACAGAGATCTTCTTCCTAACCCACCTGGAGATCTTCCTCAACTTGGAATAAGTCTAAGCAGTCCAAGAAGGTCTCTTCAGATAACAAGTCATCATGAAGATGTGGCCCCAGATCCGGATTCAGCTCCAGTAGGAGGCAGGATAAGCCTTTTTCAGGAGGTTTGGGTAAGTTCTGTCCAATATCCTTATGTTATGGAAATAGTTAATAAGGGATACAGGATAGGGTTCAAGACTTTCTATGAGGAAGATTTATCCTGTCGCACATCTCCAGCCATCCAGAAAAAAGAGCTGCCTTCTTTCAAATCTGGAAGATCTGGGGGTTACTATACCAGTACCAGTGAGGGAATGTTAATGGGGTTTTATTCCAACCTCTTCATAGTTCCAAAGAAAGGTCAGTTCAGACCCATTGTAAAGATTCTGAACAGATTTCTGAGGGTACCTTTCTTCAAAATTGGAAAAAAAAATTCATCCCTCCATTGGTTCGTCAAGGTCAGTTCATGTTCACTATAGACCTGAAGGACACCTACCTTCACATTCCTATTGATCCGGACTATCATCAATTTTTGCGGTTTGCTTTTCTCAACAAACAACAGTTTGTAGCCTTACCTATGGGCCTGGCTACCACTCCTCAAGTATTTACCAAGGCCTTGGGAGTGATGCTGTTGGTAATTAGGGCACAGGGAGTATCTGTGAATCCTTATCTGGACGATATCTTGGTTCAGGCTCCATCTCTTCATTCAGCGACTGTTCACAAAGAGTAACTATTTGGTTTCTTCGTAGTCATGGCTGGGAGTTCAGCGTTGCCAAGAGTTCCTTAATTCCACAGACAAGAGTAGTCTTTCTAAGAGTGATATTCAATTCTGTGTCTATGAAGCAGTTATTAACGGAACAGCGCAGGCTCAAACTTTCATCAGCTTGTCACAGGCTTCAGGCTACACCTATTCGGTCAGTAGCTCTTTGCATGGAGGTGGTAGGGCTCCTCTCCAGTTATGCATGCTGTGACAGTGGAACTGGGATTATGGAGATTTGTCTCAGACAATTTAGATGGTCCCACAAGACAGTCTCTCTCTTGGCAGCTCGGGGGATGAGCTTCCTCCAATAGACATGTCAGACATTCACCATGGATGCCAATCTGTCGGGATGAGGGGCGGTCTGGGGACATTGGAGAGCTAAAGGAGTCTGGCGCAACAGGAAGCAACCTTACCAATCAATGTCCTGGAACTCAGGGCTATCTTCAGGGCTTTACAAGCTTGGCCTCTTCTTTGCCTGGTTCTGTTTATTCATTTGCAGTCAGACAAAATAATGATGGTGGCATATATAATTCATCTGGGGGGTACTCAAAGCTCTCTAGTGATGCAAGAGGTGGCTTACATTCTTCAATGGGCGGAAATGTATCAGTGCACCATTTCATCTATTCAAATTCCAGGGGTGTTCAACTGGGAGCCAGACTATCCGATTTATCTCTCCACTTGAGGGAGTGGTCATTCCATCAGGAAATTTTAAGCAGTCTAATAGCCTGGTGGGGATGCCTAGACATAGATTTGAGGGCATCTTGCCTGAATCACAAGCTGCCAAGATACGGTTCGAGGTCACAAGACCCTCGGGCAGAACTGGTAGATGCCTTGGCAGTATCAGTTGGTGTACATCTTTCCCCCATTGATTCTCCTTCCGTGGGAGGTAGCCTTTCTCAAGCAAGAGAGGGTTCCAGCTCCATGGTGTCTACCTCAACGTCCAGATCTTCTAGTACAGGGTTCTTATTTTCATCAAAATCTGCAGTCTCTCAACTGCATGGAGATTGAACAGTTAATTCTTTCCCTGAGGAGATTTTCGATTCTGTAATTGATACCTTGATACATTTCTCAACTAGACTGCAGAATGCTTAGGCATCATGTGAAACATTGGGGCGCCAAGGTTAGCCATCACTGCTCTATCTGAATTGTGAAAGCATAATTTTGACTTGAGTGTTCCTTTAAGTATTTCCTTTTCATATGAACAAGGGGGGGGGGGTTAATAAATTATGGTTAATTGTTTTTTTCTCCTGTTAAGTGCGGTCAGTCCACGGGTCATCATTACTTCTGGGATATTACTCCTCCCCAACAGGAAGTGCAAGAGGATTCACCCAGCAGAGCTGCTATATAGCTCCTCCCCTCTACGTCACCTCCAGTCATTCTCTTGCACCCAATGAATAGATAGGATGTGTGAGAGGACTATGGTGATTATACTTAGTTTTATACCTTCAATCAAAAGTTTGTTATTTTATAATAGCACCGGAGTGTGTTATTCCTTCTCTGGTAGAATTTGAAGAAGAATCTACCTGAGTTTTTTCTATGATTTTAGCCGGCGTAGTTAAGATCATATTGCTGTTTCTCGGCCATCTGAGGAGAGGTAAACTTCAGATCAGGGGACAGCGGGCAGATTAATCTGCAAAGAGGTATGTAGCATCTTATTATTTTCTGACAATGGAATTGATGAGAAAATTCTGCCATACCGATACAATGTAAACTCAGCCTTAAATGCAGTAGCAGCAACTGGTATCAGGCTGTCATGTATGTATATTTTACACTTCAGTATTCTGGGGAATGGCACTTCACTGGAATTATACTGTATGCATAAGACTTTAGCCTAATTTGCAGGGACTAGCAACAGGCTTTTTAATAACACTTAATTTATGTTAAACGTTTTTTGCTGGCATGTAAAATCGTTTCATTTTCTGAGGTACTGGGTGAAAAACAGAATTTATGTTTACCTGATAAATTTCTTTCTCCAACGGTGTGTCCGGTCCACGGCGTCATCCTTACTTGTGGGATATTCTCTTCCCCAACAGGAAATGGCAAAGAGCCCAGCAAAGCTGGTCACATGATCCCTCCTAGGCTCCGCCTACCCCAGTCATTCGACCGACGTTAAGGAGGAATATTAGCATAGGAGAAACCATATGGTACCGTGGTGACTGTAGTTAAAGAAAATAAATTATCAGACCTGATTAAAAAAACCAGGGCGGGCCGTGGACCGGACACACCGTTGGAGAAAGAAATTTATCAGGTAAACATAAATTCTGTTTTCTCCAACATAGGTGTGTCCGGTCCACGGCGTCATCCTTACTTGTGGGAACCAATACCAAAGCTTTAGGACACGGATGAAGGGAGGGAGCAAATCAGGTCACCTAAATGGAAGGCACCACGGCTTGCAAAACCTTTCTCCCAAAAATAGCCTCAGAAGAAGCAAAAGTATCAAACTTGTAAAATTTGGTAAAAGTGTGCAGTGAAGACCAAGTCGCTGCCCTACATATCTGATCAACAGAAGCCTCGTTCTTGAAGGCCCATGTGGAAGCCACAGCCCTAGTGGAATGAGCTGTGATTCTTTAAGGAGGCTGCCGTCCGGCAGTCTCGTAAGCCAATCTGATGATGCTTTTAATCCAAAAAGAGAGAGAGGTAGAAGTTGCTTTTTGACCTCTCCTTTTACCTGAATAAACAACAAACAAGGAAGATGTTTGTCTAAAATCCTTTGTAGCATCTAAATAGAATTTTAGAGCGCGAACAACATCCAAATTGTGCAACAAACGTTCCTTCTTTGAAACTGGTTTCGGACACAGAGAAGGCACGATAATCTCCTGGTTAATGTTTTTGTTAGAAACAACTTTCGGAAGAAAACCAGGTTTAGTACGTAAAACCACCTTATCTGCATGGAACACCAGATAAGGAGGGGAACACTGCAGAGCAGATAATTCTGAAACTCTTCTAGCAGAAGAAATTGCAACTAAAAACAAAACTTTCCAAGATAATAACTTAATATCAACGGAATGTAAGGGTTCAAACGGAACCCCCTGAAGAACTGAAAGAACTAAATTGAGACTCCAAGGAGGAGTCAAAGGTTTGTAAACAGGCTTAATTCTAACCAAAGCCTGAACAAAGGCCTGAACATCTGGCACAGCTGCCAGCTTTTTGTGAAGTAACACCGACAAGGCAGAAATCTGTCCCTTCAGGGAACTTGCCGATAATCCTTTTTCCAATCCTTCTTGAAGGAAGGATAGAATCCTAGGAATCTTAACCTTGTCCCAAGGGAATCCTTTAGATCCACACCAACAGATATATTTTTTCCAAATTTTGTGGTAAATCTTTCTAGTTACAGGCTTTCTGGCCTGAACAAGAGTATCGATAACAGAATCTGAGAAACCTCGCTTCGATAAAATCAAGCGTTCAATCTCCATGCAGTCAGCTGGAGTGAAACCAGATTCGGATGTTCGAACGGACCCTGAACAAGAAGGTCTCGTCTCAAAGGTAGCTTCCAAGGTGGAGCCGATGACATATTCACCAGATCTGCATACCAAGTCCTGCGTGGCCACGCAGGAGCTATCAAGATCACCGACGCCCTCTCCTGATTGATCCTGGCTACCAGCCTGGGAATGAGAGGAAACGGCGGAAACACATAAGCTAGTTTGAAGGTCCAAGGTGCTACTAGTGCATCCACTAGAGCTGCCTTGGGATCCCTGGATCTGGACCCGTAACAGGGCACTTTGAAGTTCTGACGAGAGGCCATTAGATCCATGTCTGGAATGCCCCACAGCTGAGTGACTAGGGCAAAGATTTCCGGATGGAGTTCCCACTCCCCCGGATGCAATGTCTGACGACTCAGAAAATCCGCTTCCCAATTTTCCACTCCCGGGATGTGGATAGCAGACAGGTGGCAGGAGTGAGACTCCGCCCATAGAATAATCTTGGTCACTTCCTCCATCGCTAGGGAACTCCTTGTTCCCCCCTGATGGTTGATGTACGCAACAGTCGTCATGTTGTCTGATTGAAACCGTATGAACTTGGTCCTTGCTAGCTGAGGCCAAGCCTTGAGAGCATTGAATATCGCTCTCAGTTCCAGAATATTTATCGGTAGAAGAGATTCTTCCCGAGACCAAAGACCCTGAGCTTTCAGGGATCCCCAGACCGCGCCCCAGCCCGTCAGACTGGCGTCGGTCGTGACAATGACCCACTCTGGTCTGCGGAATGTCATCCCTTGTGACAGGTTGTCCAGGGACAGCCACCAACGGAGTGAGTCTCTGGTCCTCTGATTTACTTGTATCTTCGGAGACAAGTCTGTATAGTCCCCATTCCACTGACTGAGCATGCACAGTTGTAATGGTCTTAGATGGATGCGCGCAAAAGGAACTATGTCCATTGCCGCTACCATCAACCCGATCACTTCCATGCACTGAGCTACGGAAGGAAGAGGAACGGAATAAAGAATCCGACAAGAGTCCAGAAGCTTTGTTATTCTGGCCTCTGTTAGAAAAATCCTCATTTCTGAGGAATCTATAATTGTTCCCAAGAAGGGAACCCTTGTTGACGGGGATAGAGAACTCTTTTCCACGTTCACTTTCCAGCCGTGAGATCTGAGAAAGGCCAGGACGATGTCCGTGTGAGCCTTTGCTCGAGGGAGGGACGACGCTTGAATCAGAATGTCGTCCAGGTAGGGTACTACTGCAATGCCCCTTGGTCTTAGCACCGCTAGAAGGGACCCTAGTACCTTAGTGAAAATCCTTGGAGCAGTGGCTAATCCGAAAGGAAGCGCCACGAACTGGTAATGTTTGTCCAGGAATGCAAACCTTAGGAACCGATGATGTTCCTTGTGGATAGGAATATGTAGATACGCATCCTTTAAATCCACCGTGGTCATGAATTGACCTTCCTGGATGGAAGGAAGGATAGTTCGAATGGTTTCCATCTTGAACGATGGGACCTTGAGAAATTTGTTTAAGATCTTGAGATCTAGGATTGGTCTGAACGTTCCCTCTTTTTTGGGAACTATGAACAGATTGGAGTAGAACCCCATCCCTTGTTCTCTCAATGGAACAGGATGAATCACTCCCATTTTTAACAGGTCTTCTACACAATGTAAGAACGCCTGTCTTTTTATGTGGTCTGAAGACAACTGAGACCTGTGGAACCTCCCCCTTGGGGGAAGTCCCTTGAATTCCAGAAGATAACCCTGGGAGACTATTTCTAGCGCCCAAGGATCCAGAACATCTCTTGCCCAAGCCTGAGCGAAGAGAGAGAGTCTGCCCCCCACCAGATCCGGTCCCGGATCGGGGGCCAATATTTCATGCTGTCTTGGTAGCAGTGGCAGGTTTCTTGGCCTGCTTTCCCTTGTTCCAGCCTTGCATTGGTCTCCAAGCTGGCTTGGCCTGAGAAGTATTACCCTCTTGCTTAGAGGACGTAGCACCTTGGGCTGGTCCGTTTTTACGAAAGGGACGAAAATTAGGTCTATTTTTTGCCTTGAAAGGCCGATCCTGAGGAAGGGCATGGCCCTTACCCCCAGTGATATCAGAGATAATCTCTTTCAAGTCAGGACCAAACAGCGTTTTCCCCTTGAAAGGAATGTTTAGTAGCTTGTTCTTGGAAGACGCATCAGCCGACCAAGATTTCAACCAAAGCGCTCTGCGCGCCACAATAGCAAACCCAGAATTCTTAGCCGCTAACTTAGCCAATTGCAAAGAGGCGTCTAGAGTGAAAGAATTAGCCAATTTGAGAGCATTGACTCTGTCCATAATCTCCTCATAAGGAGGAGAGTCACTATCGAGCACCTTAATCAGTTCATCAAACCAGAAATATGCGGCTGTAGTGACAGGGACAATGCATGAAATGGGTTGTAGAAGGTAACCCTGCTGAACAAACATCTTTTTAAGCAAACCTTCTAATTTTTTATCCATAGGATCTTTGAAAGCACAACTATCCTCTATGGGAATAGTGGTGCGTTTGTTTAAAGTAGAAACCGCTCCCTCGACCTTGGGGACTGACTGCCATAAGTCCTTTCTGGGGTCGACCATAGGAAACAATTTTTTAAATATGGGGGGAGGGACGAAAGGAATACCGGGCCTTTCCCATTCTTTATTAACAATGTCCGCCACCCGCTTGGGTATAGGAAAAGCTTCTGGGAGCCCCGGCACCTCTAGGAACTTGTCCATTTTACATAGTTTCTCTGGGATGACCAAATTTTCACAATCATCCAGAGTGGATAATACCTCCTTAAGCAAAATGCGGAGATGTTCCAATTTAAATTTAAATGTAATCACATCAGATTCAGCCTGCTGAGAAATGTTCCCTAAATCAGTAATTTCTCCCTCAGACAAAACCTCCCTGGCCCCCTCAGATTGGGTTAGGGGCCCTTCAGAGATATTAATATCAGCGTCGTCATGCTCTTCAGTAACTAAAACAGAGCATCCACGCTTACGCTGACAAGGGTTCATTTTGGCTAAAATGTTTTTGACAGAATTATCCATTACAGCCGTTAATTGTTGCATAGTAAGGAGTATTGGCGCGCTAGATGTACTAGGGGCCTCCTGAGTGGGCAAGACTCGTGTAGACGAAGGAGGGAATGATGCAGTACCATGCTTACTCCCCTCACTTGAGGAATCATCTTGGGCATCATTGTCATTATCACATAAATCACATTTATTTAAATGAATAGGAATTCTGGCTTCCCCACATTCAGAACACAGTCTATCTGGTAGTTCAGACATGTTAAACAGGCATAAACTTGATAAGAAAGTACAAAAAACGTTTTGAAATAAAACCGTTACTGTCACTTTAAATTTTAAACTGAACACACTTTATTACTGCAATTGCGAAAAAACATGAAGGAATTGTTCAAAATTCACCAAACTTACACCACAGTGTCTTAAAGCCTTGAAAATATTGCACACCAATTTTGGAAGCTTTAACCCTTAAAATAACGGAACCGGAGCCGTTTTAAGCTTTAACCCCTTTACAGTCCCTGGTATCTGCTTTGCTGAGACCCAACCAAAACCAAAAGGGAATACGATACCAAATGACGCCTTCAGAAGTCTTTTATAAGTATCAGAGCTCCTCTCACATGCGACTGCATGCCATGCCTCTCAAAAACAAGTGCGCAACACCGGCGCGAAAATGAGACTCTGCCTATGCTTTGGGAAAGCCCCTAAAGAATAAGGTGTCTAAAACAGTGCCTGCCGATATTATTATATCAAAATACCCAGAATAAATGATTCCTCAAGGCTAAATAAGTGTTAATATCAATCGATTTAGCCCAAAAAAGGTCTACAGTCTAAATAAGCCCTTGTGAAGCCCTTATTTACAATCGTAATAAACATGGCTTACCGGATCCCATAGGGAAAATGACAGCTTCCAGCATTACATCGTCTTGTTAGAATGTGTCATACCTCAAGCAGCAAAGGACTGCAAACTGTTCCCCCAACTGAAGTTAATTGCTCTCAACAGTCCTGTGTGGAACAGCCATGGATTTTAGTTACGGTTGCTAAAATCATTTTCCTCATACAAACAGAATTCTTCATCTCTTTTCTGTTTCTGAGTAAATAGTACGTACCAGCACTATTTGAAAATAACAAACTCTTGATTGAATAATGAAAAACTACAGTTAAACACTAAAAAACTCTAAGCCATCTCCGTGGAGATGTTGCCTGTACAACGGCAAAGAGAATGACTGGGGTAGGCGGAGCCTAGGAGGGATCATGTGACCAGCTTTGCTGGGCTCTTTGCCATTTCCTGTTGGGGAAGAGAATATCCCACAAGTAAGGATGACGCCGTGGACCGGACACACCTATGTTGGAAAAAAATATTTTGGGCACTATTTTTTTCCACTTGGCAGTCGTTTTATTTAATTTATGACAGTTTACTGATCTCTCTCACTGTTGTGTGTGAGGGGGAGGGGCCTTTTTTGGCGCTTTTGCTACGCATCAAAAAATTCAGTCAGAAGCTTATTGTATTCCCTGCATGATCCGGTTCATCTCTACAGAACTCAGGGGTCTTCAAAACTTGTTTTGAGGGAGGTAATCACTCACAGCAGAGCTGTGAGATTGTAGTTGACTGTGATAAAAAACGTTTATTTCTGTAACTTTTTTCTGCTATCAGGGTTAGTTATCCTTTGCTAATGGGAACAAGCCTTGGCTAAAATTGTGTTTTTTTACAAAGATTTGATGCTATAACTTTTCAGTTTATTAACTTTCAACTGTCATAACTCTTTCTGTGCTTCTTATAGGCACAGTACGTTTTCATACTATAGTAAATTACTTGAAAAGTATTTCCAAGTTGCTAGTTTATTTGCTAGTGTGTTAAACATGTCTGATTCAGAGGAAGATATCTGTGCTATATGTGCTAATGCCAAAGTGGAGCCCAATAGAAATTTATGTACTAACTGCATTGATGCTACTTTAAATAAAAGTCAATCTGTACAAATTGAACACATTTCACCAAACAACGAGGGGAGAGTTATGCCGTCTAACTCGCCTCACGTGTCAGTACCTGCATCTCCCGCTCGGGAGGTGCGTGATATTGTGGCGCCGAGTACATCTGGGCGGCCATTACAAATCACATTACAGGATATGGCTACTGTTATGACTGAAGTTTTGGCTAAATTACCAGAACTAAGAGGTAAGCGTGATCACTCTGGGGTGAGAACAGAGTGCGCTGATAATATTAGGGCCATGTCAGATACTGCGTCACAACTTGCAGAACATGAGGACGGAGAGCTTCATTCTGCGGGTGACGGTTCTGATCCAAACAGATTGGATTCAGATATTTCAAATTTTAAATTTAAGCTGGAAAACCTCCGTGTATTACTAGGGGAGGTGTTAGCGGCTCTGAATGATTGTAACACAGTTGCAATACCAGAGAAAATGTGTAGGTTGGATAAATATTTTGCGGTACCGTCGAGTACTGACGTTTTTCCTATACCTAAGAGACTTACTGAAATTGTTACTAAGGAGTGGGATAGACCCGGTGTGCCGTTCTCACCCCCTCCAATATTTAGAAAGATGTTTCCAATAGACACCACCACACGGGACTTATGGCAAACGGTCCCTAAGGTGGAGGGAGCAGTTTCTACTTTAGCTAAGCGTACCACTATCCCGGTGGAGGATAGCTGTGCCTTTTCAGATCCAATGGATAAAAAGTTAGAGGGTTACCTTAAGAAAATGTTTGTTCAACAAGGTTTTATATTGCAACCCCTTGCATGCATTGCGCCTGTCACGGCTGCAGCAGCATTTTGGTTTGAGTCTCTGGAAGAGACACTTGAATCAGCTCCATTAGATGAGATTACACACAAGCTTAAAGCTCTTAAGTTAGCTAACTCATTTATTTCAGATGCCGTAGTACATTTAACTAAGCTTACGGCTAAGAATTCCGGATTCGCCATTCAGGCGCGCAGAGCACTGTGGCTAAAATCCTGGTCAGCTGACGTTACTTCTAAATCTAAATTACTTAATATACCTTTCAAAGGGCAGACCTTATTCGGGCCCGGATTGAAAGAAATTATCGCTGACATTACAGGAGGTAAAGGCCATGCCCTGCCTCAAGACAGAGCCAAACCTAAGGCTAGACAGTCTAATTTTCGTTCCTTTCGTAATTTCAAAGCAGGAGCAGCATCAACTTCCTCTGCACCAAAACAGGAAGGAGCTGTTGCTCGCTACAGACAAGGCTGGAGACCTAACCAGTCCTGGAACAAGGGCAAGCAGGCCAGGAAACCTGCTGCTGCCCCTAAGACAGCATGAATTGAGGGCCCCCGATCCGGGAACGGATCTAGTGGGGGGCAGACTTTCTCTCTTCGCCCAGGCTTGGGCAAGAGATGTCCAGGATCCCTGGGCGTTAGAGATCATATCTCAGGGATACCTTCTGGACTTCAAATACTCTCCCCCAAGAGGGAGATTTCATCTGTCAAGGTTGTCAACAAACCAAATAAAGAGAGAGGCGTTTCTACGCTGCGTACAAGAGCTTTTATTAATGGGAGTAATCCATCCGGTTCCACGGTCGGAACAAGGACAAGGGTTTTACTCAAATCTGTTTGTGGTTCCCAAAAAAGAGGGAACTTTCAGGCCAATCTTGGATTTAAAGATCCTAAACAAATTCCTAAGAGTTCCATCGTTCAAAATGGAAACTATTCAGACAATTTTACCCATGATCCAAAAGGGTCAGTACATGACCACAGTGGATTTAAAAGATGCTTACCTTCACATACCGATCCACAAAGATGATTACCGGTATCTAAGGTTTGCCTTTCTAGACAGGCATTACCAGTTTGTAGCTCTTCCATTCGGATTGGCTACGGCTCCAAGAATCTTCACAAAGGTTCTGGGTGCTCTTCTGGCGGTACTAAGACCGCGAGGAATTTCGGTAGCTCCGTACCTAGACGACATTCTGATACAAGCTTCAAGCTTTCAAACTGCCAAGTCTCATACAGAGTTAGTACTGGCATTTCTAAGGTCGCATGGATGGAAGGTGAACGAAAAGAAGAGTTCTCTCCTTCCACTCACAAGAGTTCCCTTCTTGGGGACTCTTATAGATTCTGTAGAAATGAAAATTTACCTGACAGAAGACAGGTTAACAAAGCTTCAAAATGCATGCCGTGTCCTTCATTCCATTCAACACCCGTCAGTGGCTCAATGCATGGAGGTAATCGGCTTAATGGTAGCGGCAATGGACATAGTACCCTTTGCATGCCTACACCTCAGACCGCTGCAATTGTGCATGCTAAGTCAGTGGAATGGGGATTACTCAGACTTGTCCCCTTCTCTGAATCTGGATCAAGAGACCAGAAATTCTCTTCTATGGTGGCTTTCTCGGCCACATCTGTCCAGGGGGATGCCATTCAGCAGGCCGGACTGGACAATTGTAACAACAGACGCCAGCCTACTAGGTTGGGGCGCTGTCTGGAATTCTCTGAAGGCTCAGGGACAATGGAATCAGGAGGAGAGTCTCCTACCAATAAACATTCTGGAATTGAGAGCAGTTCTCAATGCCCTTCTGGCTTGGCCCCAGTTGACAACTCGGGGTTTCATCAGGTTTCAGTCGGACAACATCACGACTGTAGCCTACATCAACCATCAGGGAGGGACAAGAAGCTCCCTAGCAATGATGGAAGTATCAAAGATAATTCGCTGGGCAGAGTCTCACTCTTGCCACCTGTCAGCAATCCACATCCCGGGAGTGGAGAACTGGGAGGCGGATTTTTTAAGTCGTCAGACTTTTCATCCGGGGGAGTGGGAACTTCATCCGGAGGTCTTTGCCCAAATACTTCGACATTGGGGCAAACCAGAGATAGATCTCATGGCGTCTCGACAGAACGCCAAGCTTCCTCGTTACGGGTCCAGATCCAGGGATCCGGGAGCGGTCCTGATAGATGCTTTGACAGCACCTTGGACCTTCGGGATGGCTTATGTGTTTCCACCCTTCCCGATGCTTCCTCGATTGATTGCCAGAATCAAACAGGAGAGAGCATCAGTGATTCTAATAGCGCCTGCATGGCCACGCAGGACTTGGTATGCAGATCTGGTGGACATGTCATCCTGTCCACCTTGGTCTCTACCCCTGAAACAGGACCTTCTGATACAGGGTCCTTTCAAACATCAAAATCTAATTTCTCTGAAGCTGACTGCTTGGAAATTGAACGCTTGATTTTATCAAAACGTGGGTTTTCTGAGTCAGTTATTGATACCTTAATACAGGCTAGGAAGCCTGTTACCAGAAAGATTTACCATAAGATATGGCGCAAATACTTATATTGGTGCGAATCCAACAGTTACTCATGGAGTAAGGTTAGGATTCCGAGGATATTGTCTTTTCTACAAGAAGGTTTGGAAAAGGGTTTATCCGCTAGTTCCTTAAAGGGACAGATTTCAGCTCTGTCCATTCTTTTACACAAACGTCTGTCAGAAGTTCCGGACGTTCAAGCTTTTTGTCAGGCTTTAACTAGGATCAAGCCTGTGTTTAAAACTGTTGCTCCGCCATGGAGTTTGAACTTAGTTCTTAATGTTTTACAGGGTGTTCCGTTTGAACCCCTTCATTCCATAGATATTAAGCTGTTATCTTGGAAAGTTCTATTTTTAATGGCGATTTCCTCGGCTCGAAGAGTCTCTGAATTATCTGCCTTACATTGTGATTCTCCTTATCTGATTTTTCATTCAGACAAGGTAGTTCTGCGTACTAAACCTGGGTTCCTACCTAAGGTGGTCACTAACAGGAATATCAATCAAGAGATTGTGGTTCCATCTTTGTGTCCTAATCCTTCTTCGAAGAAGGAACGTCTGCTACACAACCTAGATGTAGTCCGTGCCCTGAAATTTTATCTACAGGCAACTAAGGATTTTCGACAAACGTCTTCCCTGTTTGTCGTTTATTCTGGTCAGAGGAGAGGTCAAAAAGCTTCGGCTACTTCTCTCTCTTTTTGGCTTCGTAGCATAATACGGTTAGCCTATGAGACTGCTGGACAGCAGCCTCCTGAAAGAATTACAGCACATTCTACTAGAGCTGTGGCTTCCACTTGGGCCTTTAAGAATGAGGCTTCTGTTGAACAGATTTGCAAGGCTGCAACTTGGTCTTCTCTTCATACTTTTTCCAAATTTTACAAATTTGACACTTTTGCTTCTTCGGAGGCTGTTTTTGGGAGAAAGGTTCTTCAGGCAGTGGTTCCTTCCGTATAAAGAGCCTGCCTGTCCCTCCCGTCATCCGTGTACTTTAGCTTTGGTATTGGTATCCCAGAAGTAATGATGACCCGTGGACTGACCACACTTAACAGGAGAAAACAAAATTTATGCTTACCTGATAAATTCCTTTCTCCTGTAGTGTGGTCAGTCCACGGCCCGCCCTGTTTTTTACGGCAGGTAAATATTTTTTAAATTATACTCGGTCCTTGGTCGAATGACTGGAGGTGACGTAGAGGGGAGGAGCTATATAGCAGCTCTGCTGGGTGAATCCTCTTGCACTTCCTGTTGGGGAGGAGTAATATCCCAGAAGTAATGATGACCCGTGGACTGACCACACTACAGGAGAAAGGAATTTATCAGGTAAGCATAAATTTTGTTTTTTTGAGAAATGGAAACCTGTGTATTCTTTAATTTTCTTTTTCCCTATTTGTGAATATTATGCATCTAGAGATTGCCATAATGCAAACTGCAAATATCAAAGGCAACTACATTGCTGTTGTTGCATACAGAAAGAGAAGCAACCATGACTAAGGTAATCCAAGAACTCTCTCAAGTATATTAAAACTTCCTGACCAGATTTGTTCTTTTCTGAAGCCTTGGTCAAATGTATTTCAGGTCCTTCAATACAGTAAGAAAGACTTTTTCATAAGTTACTACAATTTATTATGTCTGAGTCTAACACCCTATTAGGACAAACACCAACTACATAATTTAAAACTCCCTCACGCAGCAGCGATCCTCCTAAGGCTTCCTGTTAGTGAAAAGATCGGGAGGAGGACCCAAGGACTTTGTTTTTATTGTGGGTCTGCTACTCATGTTATTTATTTTTGTCCAGTTAAGACCCCCAAAAACTGATAGCTCTGAGAAACATCCTCTTCTGCTGCATTATCACCTCCTAGGAGAATTTATAAGACAGAACTTTGCAATTTTGAGAGAACTGATAAAATGACCCAGCTCCTTAATAGTATCTTTCACAGTGGTGAAGTCAATATTAATTATAATATATGGTCTCATAGTTGTGGAACCATGGTCTCATGATTGTGGAATAATCTTTATTAAATCAAACATTAAAAATTGGGTCTTAAAAACAAAAGTTTTTAAGACCCAATTTTTAATGTTTGATTTAATAAAGATTATTATTTTACTTTAGTCCATTAAATGTAGTTACACTAAGCACTATCAACATCACATCACACTATTTCTCTCTGTGGGTTTAAGAGTGTGCTATAAGTGTATTCTTTGTGCACAAACAGAGGATCCTTTTCCCTCTGCAAGTGTATTTGTTGCAAATCCCTGATTTACAGTATGCGGTCCCTAAGGACAGACTATCCATGGTTTCTTTTCTGCCTTCTCAGAGCAGTGTAGAAAAAGCTATTTCCATAGCACCCGTAACCTGTTCTCTAAATGACCTCAAAGCATCTAGCCAGTGGCGTATAAATGCATAGGTCAACAAGGCCGGTTTTTGGGGGGTGTCACTTGGCCGCTGCACTGAATATGTGGCCAGGGGCTTTAAAAAGATTTAATGTTAGCCCGGTCAGGGCAGGCACTTGTGTAAGCAGCAGGGGGGTGCCTAGAGCGGGAGCCTGAGGTGCCGACTCAAGGTGGATCTGCCTAGTGTGTGTAAAGTGACACAGATCAGCATTAATCTGCGCTGCAGCCTGCAACTTCCTCCTACATTGCTATGTGGGCGTGCCTTGGGGCTAAGCCGCCTATCTGAGACAGTGCAGTGGGGAGTCTGAGAGGGAAATTGTGCGGTCTGTGTTTGATTGGTACCGCGTGACCTGACGCATACTTATGGAGTTACGATCCTGTGCTGGATTTTCCTGGGAGATCTTGTTTGGTTTTAATAAAGAAGTGTCCCCCAGCTGGGACCTGCTCAGATGAAACTATTATTGCAGGAGCCTGCATGTCACTGTACCCGACCAGGGGGCAGGATTGTTTTGCTTAGAATCAGCACTGTGACGTGTCCAGTCGCAGGACAGCAACCTGGCAGGAAGAAGTAGCCAAAGGCTTCTCCAGACTCTTCTCTAAGTCACCTTCCCAAGAAAAAGAGGAGGATAATGGAAAGCCAATACTAACAAGGATGCAGAGGATGACCAGGAAAGAGCTGATAAGTTTCTCTAGACTCTTCTTTAGGGTTCAATTTCAGAGAGGAATGAGAGCAGGAAATACTGGGTCAGATATCACCCAGGTCCTTAAGTCTAAAACAGGAATTGTTACTGCAGAGCTCTCCAGGTAATCCAATACTTTATTACTTTCATTGCCTTTATCTTGTTCATGCTGTGGGTTTAGTAGTCATTTTAAAGTTTTGTTTCCCACCCTATGGTATACTCTATGGGCATGACAAGATCCTAGTAGAATGGGGCCTTTAGATACCATAGGAAATGTTATATGTGCTATTGATTTTTGTAGTGATATATGCACTACTGCATTGTACTAGTGGTATATGCACTACTGCATTGTACTAGTGCAAGTGGTATATGTGCTACTGAATTGTGCTAGTGGTAAATGTGCTACTGAATTGTGCTAGTGGTAAATGTGCTACTGAATTGTGCTAGTGGTAAATGTGCTACTGAATTGTGCTAGTGGTAAATGTGCTACTGAATTGTGCTAGTGGTAAATGTGCTACTGAATTGTGCTAGTGGTAAATGTGCTACTGAATTGTGCTAGTGGTAAATGTGCTACTGAATTGTGCTAGTGGTAAATGTGCTACTGAATTGTGCAAGTGGTAAATGTGCTACTGAATTGTGCTAGTGGTAAATGTGCTACGGAATTGTGCAAGTGGTAAATGTGCTACGGAATTGTGCAAGTGGTAAATGTGCTACTGAATTGTGCAAGTGGTAAATGTGCTACTGAATTGTGCAAGTGGTAAATGTGCTACTGAATTGTGCAAGTGGTAAATGTGCTACTGAATTGTGCAAGTGGTAAATGTGCTACTGAATTGTGCTAGTGGTAAATGTGATATATATATATATATATATATATATATATATATACACACACACATGCAAGTCCTGGTGAACATTTCTTAAGAAAAAGTCACAATACCCTGACCAAAAAAATATTGTGACCGAAAAACAGCCTTAAACCTGGGGGGGGGGGGCAGCAGAATTTAGAGTGCCTAGGGCAGCACAAAACCTACATACGCCACTGCATCTAGCCCTTTGTCACATTCTGCTGCCTCAGATTTGAAAACAAAAAGAACAAGAGGGTTATAAATGTACTCCAGGCCACACCTGTATAGGTAGTCCATGAATTATGGTATCCAAATCACACACTCTTTTGGGTCGGTGATCAGTATAAGTCATTCATATGCACACTATGATGTTAGTGGATCAAAGTACATGCAACAGTGGAAATGGTGGGTGATTAAGGGTATTGAGGCTTGGTTCACTTGACAATAGCAGACTCAAAGTGCACTCGGTAAACTCACAATATTGACATGCTGTTCAGGAATATTTATATGGCCAGCAATATGCAACCAAAGGCATTGTGAAATGCCTTTGGTTGCATATTACTGGCCATATAAATATACAAACCTACCAAGTAATGAATTTATCTAGTACCAATTTATCTGATCTAGATAAAAAAAGTTTTGGGCTATGGATTAGGTTTTGTCCCCAGCAAGGATTTTTATATATTTAGAACTATGATAGACGTTAATAAATTCATATGTAATGTCACCTTGAAAAAACACTTTGGAGATCAAACTATAGAACCAATAAATGCTTCTGAGACCCAGATAAATTAACCATCAGTAACCAATACTCCCCTAACCTTTAATGAGGACTGTGATTTAGTAGCCCTGGATGGCGGGAAAATCAACAAGCCTCTGATTTATGCAGAGTAGGTAATGTCTTAGGCTTTAAGAATAGGTCTACATTTTACCCAATTCATAGTAGGGGGAATATCCTAGAAACCTTCTTTAAGAGGGTTGAGTCTGACCTTGAGAATCTTAAAAGCCAGAGAACACCAATCGCCAATAAGTTATCAAGATCAGAAAAGGCATTTTTAAGCAAATTACAACATTTTGTTATTGAGGTGGTCTTTTTCCTTCTGACTCTCAACTACTTTGAATTTGAAGGTGTATTCTACTTACAAAGGCGTGGGACAGTAATGGGGGCAAAGTTTGCCCGCTCCTATGCAAATCTGTACCTAGGTTGGTGGGAACTCACTAATATCTACACCCCTGGGAATCCTTTTAAGGAGAACATCAGGTTATACAAAAGATTAATAGACGATCTGATCTTGGTATGGGTAGGAGGAGAGATTGAAGAGAATGATTTTGTACATCACATCTTCCTTCCACAACAACACCATTGACTATTTGGATGTAACGGTCAGGGGTCTTTCAAATGGACAGATAGAAACAGATGTTTTTCGCAAACCAATAGCATTAGGAGGAATTGCGCTAGTGAGTCCCTCTATGTAAAACAGGCCCATGATCTAACCAATCGCTTGAAAATGAGAGGGTACCCTTCTTAAATAATACATAGAGCAGTAACAGAAGTAACTGAGATGAATAGATTTGATCTTTTAGAGGATAGGCCCAGGGATAGAACTAGTTTTCCAGGGATCACATTTGTCACTTATTATAGTTCGAAGTATGAACAAATCTGCAGAATTGTAAAGAAAAACTTTGGCCTCTTGGCTGCAGTTGAACAGACCTAGTAGAGAAAGGAGTCAGATGTTCGTATCGCAGGGGAGAGTCACTGGGTAATATCCTGTCTCCTTCAGTACTCAAACCAACAAATACCACCCAAAGTTTTTGGCTTACACATTGTGGAATGTACAGGTGTGAACAAACTAGGTGCAGGGCATGTGAGTTTGTGGAGTTGGAAGATACTTTTGCATCAATGAAGACAGAGAAAATATATCCCTTAAAAAAAGAGGTTTAAACTGCACCTTAACATACGTCATATATCTTGCGGCATGTGTATCCTGTAGGGTACAATATGTAGGTCTCATCACCCATGACATTAAGTCACGTATCAGGGAACATTTATCCTCCATCACAGTAGGGAAAGCGACTACCCCGCTAGTGCAGCATTTTGCTCATAATCATAATTGTAGCGAGGCCATATTCAGATGGAAGGCAATAGAACAAGTTTCTAGACCTAAGAGACGGGTGGGTGACAGGGACAAATTACTTAATAAACGAGAAATTTACTGGATTTTCCAATTAGGGACCAGGATCCCTTTTGGACTGAATAGTGAATATGATTCAATCAACTACTGGGAGTAAGATCTTATATATCTTTATTTATCCTTTACAGTATTATTTATTTATTTGTTTTCACCTATCTGTACATCATTTGGAAAACATACTTTGGTAATTAACACAATCTCACGCTAGATGTAGAGATATAGTGGTGTTTGTGCATATGAACGCATACCACCCCTCCCCCCCCTCTCATAAACCGTTTTTTAAATACATTATTTTAAATTATTTGATTCAAGAATAATAGAGGGCCCTTTTTTGATATTTCATGAATACATTTACCAATATATTTACATATTTTTTAATATAAATTTGCAATTTGTCTCTGTTTTATCCTCCTATGACTAATTGTATAGTTGTACTATACTTTTGGTACTTCTCTAAGAGAACAAAATAAATATACTATACTGTTTGGAAACTATGTTATTCCACTATACGATTATTCTAGGAGAAGGACAAATTTATGTAAACAAGTGTCTGGGATTATGTGACCGGTTAGGTAGCATACGCCTTTAAGAATTTTGTGGGTGATGTCATGTTTCTTTGCACCAATTAGGTTTTATTTTACCCTTTTTAAAGTGGCTGACTACATATGCACTTTAAGCCATGACTACGGCTACGTACTTAAACGCGTAGGCTTCTTTTCTGAATCATGACACACTGTTAGTGTCTTTTGTACCATGTTTCTTTTTAACTGAACTTATTAAAAGTTATTTTTTAATTATTTTGGATCGCTGGCCATTTGTTCTTTTGATTTATACAAAGCCTCAAATTTGAAGTCAAATTCTCCTGAATTCTGTACACAGACATTAGCTCCAGAATATCCTTTTCTAGGTCCTCAGTCACTGCAGAGTAATGCTGAGGCCATCACGTCTGATGCCTTCTCCACCATTGAGGAATTCTCTGATCCAGAACAAATAACTCCTCAAACTGCTGTATGGAGAAAGGGTCCATCTAAAGCTTGTTATTCCCCATTGTCTGGAGTTGCAACTTAGGTCAAGGGACAAATAATTGCAGCTATTGCTAAGAACGCTAAAAATCTTACCACACAAAGCGCTGTTGGAAATATTCTTACCTCAGAAAGTCCTATTGTACCATTCTGTACTACTAAAGAAATGTCTGATGGATATTCTACCCCTGTGGAAGCATCAGACCAGGAGGAGGATACTTTGAAATATACCAAAAAGCCACAGACTACTCTTGTTGCTATCAGAAAATCTAATCCCAAAGTTTACCAACAGACTTTTTCTGGCCTTGTTGAGGTAACTCCAGTTCAGACATGTACACCCTCACTAAATGATGTGCGTACTCCACCTTGCCTGGGGATGGTATATCCATTTCTCCTGTTAAGTGTGGTCATCATTACTTCTGCGATATTAACTCCTCCCCAACAGGAAGTGCAAGAGGATCACCCAAGCAGAGCTGCTATATAGCTCCTCCCCTCTACGTCACACCCAGTCATTCTCTTGCACCCAACTAATAGATAGGATGTGTGAGAGGACTGTGGTGATTATACTTAGTTTTTATACCTTCAATCAAAAGTTTGTTATTTTAAAACAGCACCGGAGTGTGTTGTTCCTTCTCAGGTAGAATTTGAAGAAGAATCTACCTGAGTTTTTTGTATGATTTTAGCCGGCGTAGTTAAGATCATTTTGCTGTTCTCGGCCATCTGAGGAGTGAGGTAAACTTCAGATCAGGGGACAGCGGGCAGGTTCACCTGCAAAGAGGTATGTAGCAGTATATTATTTTCTGAGGAATGGAATTGACTGAGAAAATACTGCCAATACCGATATAATGTAAGTTCAGCCTTAAATGCAGTAGTAGCAACTGGTATCAGGCTGTCATGTATGAATATTTACACTTCAGTATTCAGAGGATAATACTGTATGCATAAAACTTTTAGCCTAACTTGCAGTGGGAACGACTAGCAGCAGGCTTTCTAATGACACTTCATTTTATTTGATGTTAAACGTTTTGCTGGCATGTTAAATCGTTTATTTATCTGAGGTACTGGGTGAAAAATTGTTTTGGGCACTGTTTTTTCCACTTGGCGGTCGTTTTATTTAATTTAAGACAGTTTACTGATCTCCCTCACTGTTGTGTGTGAGGGGGAGGGGCCTATTTTGGCGCTTTTACTACGCATCAGAAATTCAGTCACAAGTCTGTTTTCTTCCCTGCATGATCCGGATCGTCTCTACAGAGCTCAAGGGTCTTCAAAAATTATTTTGAGGGAGGTAATCACTCACAGCAGACCTGTGAGACTGTGCTTTGACTGTGATAAAAAACGTTTATTTTCTGTACTTTTTTTCTGCTGTTTAAGGGTTAGTCATCCATTGCTAATGGGGGCAATCCTTTGCTAAATTGTATTTTTTACCGTGAAAAATTTGATTTTATAGTTTCTCCGGTTCATTGTTACTCAACTGTCATAATTTTTTTATGTGCTTCTTAAAGGCACAGTACGTTTTTCATATTACTTGTAAATTGAGTTGAAAGGTATTTCCAAGTTTGCTAGTTTAATTGCTAGTGTGTTAAACATGTCTGACTCAGAGGAATATCTCTGTGCTATATGTGCTAAAGCCAAGGTGGAGCCCAATAGGAATTTATGTACTAATTGCATTGATGCTACTTTAAATAAAAGTCAATCTGTACAAATTTAACATCATTCACCAGACAACGAGGGGAAAGTTATGCCGACTAACTTGCCTCACGTGTCAGTACCTGCATCTCCCGCTCGGGAGGTGCGTGATATTGTAACGGCGAGTACTTCAGGGCGGCCATTACAAATCACCCTACAGGACATGGCTAATATTATGACTGAAGTTTTGTCTAAATTACCAGAACTTAGAGGTAAGCGAGATCACTCTGGGGTGAGAACAGAGTGCGCTGATAATAATAGGGCCATGTCAGATACTGCGTCACAACTTGCAGAACATGAGGACGGAGAGCTTCATTATGCAGGTGACGGTTCTGATCCAAATAGAGTGGATTCAGATATTTCAAATTTTAAGTTTAAACTAGAAAACCTCCGTGTACTGCTAGGGGAGGTATTAGCGGCTCTGAATGATTGTAACACCGTTGCAATCCCAGAGAAATTATGTAGGCTGGATAGATACTATGCGGTACCGGCGAGTACCGACGTATTTCCTATACCTAAGAGGCTTACAGAAATAATTACTAAGGAGTGGGATAGGCCCGGTGTACCCTTTCCCCCCCCCTCCTGTATTTAGAAAAATATTTCCAATAGACGCCACCACACGGGACTTATGGCAGACGGTCCCTAAGGTGGAGGGAGCGGTTTCTACTCTGGCTAAGCGTACCACTATCCCGGTGGAGGATAGCTGCGCCTTTTCAGATCCAATGGATAAAAAATTAGAGGGTTACCTTAAGAAAATGTTTGTTCAACAAGGTTTTATATTGCAACCCCTTGCATGTATTGCGTCTGTCACGGCTGCGGCCGCATTTTGGTCCGAGTCTCTGGAAGAGACTCTCGACTCAATAACTATAGATGAGATTTCAAATAAGCTTAAAACCATTAAGCTAGCTAATTCATTTATTTCAGATGCCGTAGTACATTTAACTAAACTTACGGCTAAGAATTCCGGATTCGCCATTCAGGCACGCAGAGCACTGTGGCTAAAATCCTGGTCAGCTGATGTTACTTCTAAATCTAAATTACTTAACATACCTTTCAAAGGGCAGACCTTATTCGGGCCCGGTTTGAAAGAAATTATCGCTGACATTACAGGAGGTAAAGGCCATGCCTTGCCTCAAGACAAAGCCAAACCTAGGGCTAGACAGTCTAATTTTCGTGCCTTTCGTAACTTCAAGGCAGGAGCAGCATCAACTTCCTCTGCACCAAAACAGGAAGGAGCTGTTGCTCGCTACAGACAAGGCTGGAAACCTAACCAGACCTGGAACAAGGGCAAGCAGGCCAGAAAACCTGCTGCTGCCCCTAAGACAGCATGAAGTGAGGGCCCCCAATCCGGAAACGGATCTAGTAGGGGGCAGACTTTCTCTCTTCGCCCAGGCTTGGGCAAGAGATGTCCAGGATCCCTGGGCGTTAGAGATCATATCTCAGGGATATCTTCTGGACTTCAACACTTCTCCTCCAAAAGAGAGATTTCATCTTTCAAGGTTGTCAACAAACCAGATAAAGAAAGAGGCGTTTCTACGCTGTGTACAAGATCTGTTACTAATGGGAGTGATCCACCCGGTTCCGCGGTCGGAACACGGACAGGGGTTTTACTCAAATCTGTTTGTGGTTCCCAAGAAAGAAGGAACCTTCAGACCAATCTTGGACTTAAAGATCCTAAACAAATTCCTAAGAGTTCCATCGTTCAAAATGGAAACTATTCGGACAATCCTACCCATGATCCAAGAGGGTCAGTACATGACCACAGTGGATTTAAAGGACGCTTACCTTCACATACCGATTCACAAAGATCATTACCGGTATCTAAGGTTTGCCTTCCTAGACAGGCATTACCAGTTTGTAGCTCTTCCATTCGGATTGGCTACGGCTCCAAGAATCTTCACAAAGGTTCTGGGCGCTCTTCTGGCGGTACTAAGACCGAGAGGAATTTCGGTAGCTCCGTACCTAGACGACATTCTGATACAAGCTTCAAGCTTTCAAACTGCCAAGTCTCATACAGAGTTAGTACTGGCATTTCTAAGGTCGCATGGGTGGAAGGTGAACGAAAAGAAGAGTTCTCTCTTTCCACTCACAAGAGTTCCCTTCTTGGGGACTCTTATAGATTCTGTAGAAATGAAGATCTACCTGACAGAAGACAGGTTAACAAAGCTTCAAAATGCTTGCCGTGTCCTTCATTCCATTCAACACCCGTCAGTGGCTCAATGCATGGAGGTAATCGGCTTAATGGTAGCGGACATAGTACCCTTTGCACGCCTACATCTCAGACCGCTGCAATTGTGCATGCTAAGTCAGTGGAATGGGGATTACTCAGATTTGTCCCCTACTCTGAATCTGGATCAAGAGACAAGAAATTCTCTTCTATGGTGGCTTTCTCGGCCACATCTGTCCAGGGGGATGCCATTCAGCAGGCCAGATTGGACAATTGTAACAACAGACGCCAGCCTACTAGGTTGGGGCGCTGTCTGGAATTCCCTGAAGGCTCAGGGATCATGGACTCAGGAGGAGAGTCTACTTCCAATAAACATTCTGGAATTGAGAGCAGTTCTCAATGCCCTTCTGGCTTGGCCCCAGTTAACAACTCGGGGGTTCATCAGGTTTCAGTCGGACAACATCACGACTGTAGCTTACATCAACCATCAAGGAGGGACAAGAAGCTCCCTAGCGATGATGGAAGTATCAAAGATAATTCGCTGGGCAGAGTCTCACTCTTGCCACCTGTCAGCAATCCACATCCCGGGAGTGGAGAACTGGGAGGCGGATTTCCTAAGTCGTCAGACTTTTCATCCGGGGGAGTGGGAACTTCATCCGGAGGTCTTTGCCCAAATACTTCGACGTTGGGGCAAACCAGAGATAGATCTCATGGCGTCTCGACAGAACGCCAAGCTTCCGTGTTACGGGTCCAGATCCAGGGATCCGGGAGTGGTCCTGGTAGATGCTTTGACAGCACCGTGGACCTTCGGGAGGGCTTATGTGTTTCCACCCTTCCCGATGCTTCCTCGATTGATTGCCAGGATCAAACAGGAGAGAGCATCGGTGATTCTAATAGCGCCTGCGTGGCCACGCAGGACCTGGTATGCAGATCTAGTGGACATGTCATCCTGTCCACCTTGGTCTCTGCCTCTGAGACAGGACCTTCTGATCCAGGGTCCTTTCAAACATCAAAATCTAATTTCTCTGAAGCTGACTGCTTGGAAATTGAACGCTTGATTTTATCAAAACGTGGATTTTCTGAGTCAGTAATTGATACCTTAATACAGGCTAGGAAGCCTGTTACCAGAAAGATTTACCATAAAATATGGCGTAAATACTTACATTGGTGCGAATCCAAGAGTTACTCATGGAGTAAGGTTAGGATTCCTAGGATATTGTCTTTTCTACAAGAAGGTTTAGAAAAGGGTTTATCCGCTAGTTCCTTAAAGGGACAGATTTCAGCTCTGTCCATTCTTTTACACAAACGTCTGTCAGAAGTTCCAGACGTTCAGGTTTTTTGTCAGGCTTTGGCCAGGATTAAGCCTGTGTTTAAAACTGTTGCTCCACCATGGAGTTTAAACTTAGTTCTTAACGTTTTACAGGGTGTTCCGTTTGAACCCCTTCATTCCATTGATATCAAATTGTTATCTTGGAAAGTTCTGTTTTTAATGGCTATTTCATCGGCTCGAAGAGTCTCTGAGTTATCGGCCTTACACTGTGATTCTCCTTATCTGATTTTTCATTCAGACAAGGTAGTCCGGCGTACTAAACCTGGGTTCTTACCTAAGGTGGTCACTAACAGGAATATCAATCAAGAGATTGTTGTTCCATCATTGTGTCCTAATCCTTCTTCAAAGAAGGAACGACTTCTACACAATCTAGATGTAGTCCGTGCCCTGAAATTTTATTTACAGGCAACTAAAGATTTTCGACAAACTTCTTCCCTGTTTGTCGTTTATTCTGGACAGAGGAGAGGTCAAAAAGCTTCTGCTACCTCTCTCTCCTTTTGGCTTCGTAGTATAATACGTTTAGCTTATGAGACTGCTGGACAGCAGCCTCCTGAAAGAATTACAGCTCATTCTACTAGAGCTGTGGCTTCCACTTGGGCCTTTAAGAATGAGGCCTCTGTTGAACAGATTTGCAAGGCTGCAACTTGGTCTTCGCTTCATACTTTTTCCAAATTTTACAAATTTGACACTTTTGCTTCTTCGGAGGCTGTTTTTGGGAGAAAGGTTCTTCAGGCAGTGGTTCCTTCCGTATAAAGATCCTGCCTGTCCCTCCCGTCATCCGTGTACTTTAGCTTTGGTATTGGTATCCCACAAGTAATGATGACCCGTGGACTGACCACACTAAACAGGAGAAAACAGAATTTATGCTTACCTGATAAATTCCTTTCTCCTGTAGTGTGGTCAGTCCACGGCCCGCCCTGTTTTTTATGGCAGGTCTAAATTTTTAAATTATACTCCAGTCACCACTGCACCCTTTAGCTTCTCCTTTCTCGTTGGTTCTCGGTCGAATGACTGGGTGTGACGTAGAGGGGAGGAGCTATATAGCAGCTCTGCTTGGGTGATCCTCTTGCACTTCCTGTTGGGGAGGAGTTAATATCCCAGAAGTAATGATGACCCGTGGACTGACCACACTACAGGAGAAAGGAATTTATCAGGTAAGCATAAATTATGTTTTTCTGAAGTTTTAAAATCGGTAAAAGCTAAAAAGCAAGACTCTCTACCTTCCAAGTCAGTTTGGTGCCTGATGACATAGGATAAACCTCTATTCCAGCTTCTGAACAGCCAGCACATCATTTTTTTGTTTGTTTACTTAAAAAAATCTCCTTTCAGCCACTATTACGGGAGATATTGCTTACCTGTTGCAAAACTGTAAAATCAGAGACATTCATTTGGTCAGAGACATCAAAACTGGAGAATTTCAAGGCAAATGTTTTGTGGTTATACAAGATCATTGATCTCTAAGAGGCATAAACTGTTGATGGTATCTCACTCCAGGATAGGAAGATTTGCAACAGTAAGATTAAATTAGACACATATGTTGAAGTCACTATTTACACCTCTGCAGTTTCTGTGTACTCCTGGCTATTCCTCTCTTAATAAAATGTCAAGCCTTGCAGCGCCAGGGTTTATTATTATACTTTATTTATGAAGCGCCAACATATTCCGCAGCGCTGTCCATGGATACAATTCATTTAAATAAAACAATGATCTAAAACTTGTAAGAGACAACATTTACAAACACATACAGGAGGAATTGAGGGCCCTATTCCCATGGGAACTTACAATCTAGAAGGGTAGGAGGTTGAGAAACAGGAGGCGAGGACTGCAAGAATGAGAAAGGTGTTAATGCAGAGTTAGATGAGGGAAATGTTAGGTAAGTGAAATTAATTTATTATTGAGTTGGGTGGTAGGCATCCCTGAACAGAAAAGTCTTCGGAGAGCATTTAAAGGAAGAAAGATTAGGGCAAAGCCTGACAGCATGAGAGAGAGTGTAGTCTAGCATGAGAGGAGGCGATAGTCGCGGATGCAAGGAGCAGGTCATTGTTGGATCTTAGTGGGCGGGCTGGAGTATACTTGTTTATTAGAGAGGATAGGTAGAGGGGAGCGGCGTGGGTGAGAGCTTTGTATGTAAGGGTGAGAATTTTGAATTTAATTCTGCTGTGAATTGGGAGCCAATGAAGGGACTCGCAGAGAGGTGCAGCAGATACAGAGCGACGGGTAAGGTGGATCAGCCTGGCAGAGGCATTTAGGATGGATTGAAGGGGGGAGAGGCGGAAAGAGGAAGGCCAGCATGTAGGTTATTGCAGTAGTCAAGTCGGGAAATAACAAGGGAGTGGATTATTTGCTTTGTGGTGTTAGCACTCAGTGCAAATCTTGGAAATATTGTGTAGATGGTTGCAGCAGGATGTAGAAAGTGATTGGATATGTGGGATGAAGGATAGATTTGAGTCAAGTGTAACTACGAGGCAGCAGACTTGGGGCGATGGGGAAATAGTGATGCCATCAACAGGGATAGAGAAGTCAGAAGTCGGCGTAGAGCTTGGGGGGGATAAGAATGAGCTCAGTTTTGGACATGTTAATCTTTAGGTGATAGGCCATCCAGGAAGAAATACCAGATAAGCAGTCGCTGACATGAGAAAGGATAGAGGGAGAGAGCAGGGGTGGAGAGGTAGATCTGGGTGTCATCAGCATAGAGGTGATATTTGAAGCCATAACTGTTGATAATTTTACCCAGCGAAGAAGTATAAAAATGGAGACAATTAGAGAACCCAGAACAGATTATTGAAGTACTCCAACAGACAGAGGCATTGGAGAGGAGGAGTTGCCGGTAAATGACACAGAAAAAGACTTGTGAGAAAGATAGGAGTGAATCCAGGAAAGAGCAGTGTCACAAAGGCCAAAAGAGCTAAGGGTCTGTAGGAGGAGGGGGTGGACAACTGTGTCGAAGGCAGCTGAGAGGTCAAGTAAGATGAGTATAGAGTAGTGGCCAATATTTTTAGCAGAGAGATCGTTAGCAATCTTGGTAAGGGCAGTCTCAGTTGAGTGTTTTGGGCGGAATCCAGATTGCAGGGGATCAAGCAAAAAGTTGGTGGACAGGAAGTGGTTTAGGCGATTGTAAACTAGTTTTTCAAGCAGTTTTGATGTTAGTGGAAGCAGTGATATGGGGCAGTAGCTTTCAGGAGAATTAGGGTCGAGGGAGGGTTGAGTATGGGAGTGACTTTTGTGTGTTTGAAAGAAGATGGGAATGAGCCAGTAGAGAGAGATAGATTGAAGATGTGAGTAAGAGCAGGAGTCAGGGTGGAAGACAGGGAGGATATTAAATAGGAAGAGATAGGGTCAAGCGGGCAGGTAGTGAGGCATGAAGAAGATAGTAAGGAAGAAACTTCATTCTCAGTGGCTGGATGGAAGATGCATAGGGTGTCAGAGGGAGTAACTGGGCCTGTTGTTGGAATATTGCAGGTTGGTGTTGGGATGCTGCTTCGGATAGTACGTGTTTTGTTTAAAAATGAGTGCCAAGTCTATTTTCAGTTATCAGCCTCTGCTGTGACCTGCCATCGCTCAGCCTCTGTTGTGATTTGCCATCGCTCAGCTTCTGCTATTCACCATTGCTCAGCCTCTGCTGTAACCTGCCAACGCTCAGCCTCTGCTGTGACCTGCCAATGCTCAGCCTCTGCTGTGAACTGCCAACGCTCAGCCTCTGCTGTGACCTGCCAATGCTCAGCCTCTGCTGTGACCTGCCAACGCTCAGCCTCTGATGTGACCTGCCAACGCTCAGCCTCTGCTGTGACCTGCCAATGCTCAGCCTCTGCTGTGACCTGTGTTCCAGCAACACTTCTACCTGCTCTTGTAAGTATTATGCCTTTGATACCTGTTCCTATATTTGTAATCAGTCATTATGCCTAAAAGTAAGAAAGCTACACTAGCCCCATTCAAAAGACAAGAGCCTGTAAACAAATATGCCTCTGCAAATGAGCTTCACTCTCCAGACCCGACACCAAACGTGACAAACAATCAGTACAAGATCCAGCATACCAGACTTGAAAAACCATGTAATAGTGGATATTGGTTCCCAGTGAAAGAAACTTTTTTGGGCCTTTCCATATATAACAATCAGTTAATTAATAATAACAATAATGGAACAACTATACCACAACAGGGTTGCAGTTTATTATGTATTGTCTTATTAAATCTTATTATACTTGTTTTCTGGATGAGTGAATCCCTATTTTCCATATACCTAAATTAATTTCAGACTCAGTCAATAAACCAATAGTATGTAAGAATGAGGTGAATTTAAATGAGAAATAATGATTTTGAACCAACACAAGATATTAAAAACATCCTTTAATAAAAAAGCTGCCTTTGGTATATTTTTGTTTTTACAACTATTGCCATATGAATGAAAACAAACAGAAAAATACAAAATAGAGAAAGAAACCATAAAGATAAACAAAACATTCACATGAAGCAAACAGTACCATTAATTAAAAGTGAATATGTTCAGATCACCAAGTAACCAAAGCGTTAGGATTTACCATCACTTATGATAAACTGGACTTTCATTGATCACGTAGTAAAAAAAATAAATTTATGCTTACCAGATAAATTCTTTTCTTTCCTGGCATGGAGAGTTCACAAATCCATTCAACTCCTGGCCACCATGTGGAGGCAAAGAACACCCCAGCAAAGCTTCAAGTAACCTCCCCCTTCCCACAATCCCCAGTCATTCAGCCGAGGAAAGAAGGAAAGAGAAGAGGACCCAAAGGGTATAGAGGTGCCTGAAGTTTAGAAAAACAAAACAAAAGCCGTCATAAAGAATAAGAGCGGGTCGTGGACTCTCCATGCCAGGAAAGAAAAGAATTTATTAGGTAAGCAGAAATTTTGTTTTCTTTCCAATGGCATGGAGAGTCCACAAATCCATTCAATTACTAGTGGGAACCAATACCCAAGCTAGAGGACACAAAACGGAAGGGAGGGAGAAAACAAGACAGGTGGAACTAAACCGCTTGAAGAACATTCCTCCCAAAGAAAGCCTCAGCTGAGTTAAAAAAGATAAAGTCTGCAAAATGTGAAAAAGTATGCAACGAGGACCGAGTGGCCGCCTTGCAGATCGGAGCCATAGAACAATAATTTTTAATGGCCCAGAAGAAGAAACAGCTCTAGTGGAAACAGGCAACAGACATCAAGGAAAAGCTGAGAAAACTGAGAGACCAGTATAATTGTGAGCACCACACAAGTAAAATATTAACATCTCAGTTCACCACACATTGTTAGTATGATTAAACAACATACAGGCCCCCAAAAAAGGATAATTAAATTACCCAGATCGCAAGACGCGAGGTACAGGACACATAAATACTTATGTAGAAAAACAGTCTCGCAAGGAATCAGGCAAAGTGCGGCAAAAAAAACATAAAATGGTGCTGCCTAGAATAACATAACTGCCTACACATACCCAAATGTGCTCTTACACTGCAGACTATGGGGACACCTTAAAATATGCGCATAGTTCTTTAGTCCCCTTGATCGCGCTTAAAATAACAATGAACGATTCCAGAGAACTGTGTAGAGGCACATAAAGGAGCCTCTGTTCTAATCTATAAAGGGCAATTAGAGCAACCACCACACAGCCCGCTCCAGGGCACATAAAGAGCCTAACCCCAAGAGGAGCTAAATTTAGCAGGGACCCCACAAATAATACCCTCCACTAAAAAAAGGGTGATAATCTGAGGCTAAGGTTCAAAAATACATGCCGTAAGCAGGATCCCACACTGCTCTAAGTTCTAAGATATCCTGTTTTAGGATATATAATCCCTTAAGAGGGAAATCAGGCGCCATTTGGGTCAATAACTGCTGAACTCCTGCACAGTATATATTAGAAAACCCAACATGTTCTCAATGCCCTGATCCGCTGCCTAAAATTATATCCCCAATTTAAAGGGATATTAACATTTTCCCATGACTCCACAAAAGAGGATTTTAACCCCCAAATGCCACAGCCTTCTCACCTAGAAGGAAAAGAGCACTTACCTGTGGAGCTCAGCTGCAGGGCAGGAACAGCTTCTCAGATATGACAGACTCAGCTGACCTCTGCCAGGGACCTGTAGAAAAAGAAAAACAGAGTAACCAACCCTTGTTTTCTATATAGGGGTAGCATCAATGTTAGAAGGTAAGCAAAGACTACCTCGCCGTCTTCCAACTGCTAAAAGCCACCATTACTCTTACTAAAGAGAATTACATGGACACAGCATAGCCCAAATCCTTGCTTGCAGGGAAAAGTAACATAGTAGATAAGGTTGAAAAAAGACTGAAGTCCATCGAGTTCAACCTATACAAATCTAAAATACTTTCAAAAAGCTCCAGTTAAGCTTAAATAACCCCATTAAAATGTGACCCATTTAATACTAGCAATCATATCCATGAATTTTGTTTATATACAGAAATTTATCCAGACTATTTTTAAATGTATCTATGGTATTGGCATTCACTACCTCCTTTGGTAATGAGTTCCACAATTTTATTGCTCTTACAGTGAAAAAACGTTTCCGTTGCATGAGATTAAATCTCCTTTCCTCCAACCTTAAATTATGACCTCTTGTCAGAAACAATTTTCTTGGAATAAACAGAGCTTCTGCCATCTCTGTATATGGGCCTTGAATATATTTATATAAAGTAATCATGTCACCTCTCAAGCACCTTTTTTCTAAAGAAAACAGACCCAGTTTGGCTAGCCTCTCCTCATAGGTTAATTTCTCCAATCCCCTTATTAGCTTTGTGGCCCTTCTCTGAACTTTTTCTAGTTCTGCAATATCTTTTTTAGCAATCGGTCCCCAGAACTGCACTCCAAACTCAAGGTAAGGTCTTACCAGGGCTTTATATAATGACAGAATTATGCTTTCCTCCCTTGAATCAATGCCTCTTTTAATACATGCTAGTATCTTATTAGCCTTTGAAGCCGCTGCCCTGCATTGTGCACCCATCTTTAGCTTGTTATCTATTACTACTCCCAAATCCCTTTCCTCCTGTGTTTGGCTAAGTCTTGTCCCATTTAAAAAATACGTAGCCTGCTTATTTTTACTTCCAAAATGTAGAACCTTGCATTTTTCCGTATTAAATCTCATTTTCCATTCACTTGCCCATAGTTCTAATTTTAGCAAATCCCTTTGTAAAGAGAGTTTGTCCTGCTCTGACCTAATGACCTTACTTAACTTAGTATCATCTGCAAAAATAGAGATGTCGCTATTTAATCCTTGCTCCAAGTCATTTATAAAAATATTAAAAAGAACAGGGCCCAGTACAGGAAAAGAATGACTGGGGATTGTGGGAAGGGGGAGAATACTTGAAGCTTTGCTGGGTGTACTTTGCCTCCACCTGGTGGCCAGGAGTTGAATTCCCACTAGTAATTGAATGGATTTGTGGACTCTCCATGCCATTGGAAAGAAAAGGGTGCTAAACTCACCCTCTCTGTGTTGTGGTTCCTTGCTAAAGTCAGCGCTTCCGGCCGTTCTAAAACAATAGCCGGACTAGCATGCAGAACACAGTCAGATGGCTAGCACAGCTATTGGTTTAGAGGTGGAAATGTCACTTCCTTAAAAGAAGAGCGCTGTGCCGTGGGCGACTGGAGGCTCTGACTTTAGTGAGGAGCTGCAACACAGAAAGGGTGAGTTTAGCACCCTTTTTTTTTTTACCAAGTGATCAATGAAAGTCCAGTTTATTTTCAGTGATGGTAAATCTTAATATTTTTAAACGCTCAGATTTACCATCACTTTTAACACCACTTATATTGCACAAGGAAAAATACAGCATAGAATGTCCTAATTATCAGATTATCAGCAGTGGCTTTATATCTGCTAAATAGTGCTGTGCATTGGGCATTTGTTGATCCAAATAACTACCAAATCTGGTAGCATAGCATTTGGTCCTTTGCACTATTACACAAATATATCTGGCTGTTTAGATCAACTGATACTGAATACACATTCCTACTAAATATTGTAAATATTGCTTCCCCTGGGGAGGACATCTAAGACGCAATGGTACAAAAGTACTATTCCTGCCAATACTGTAACATGTGCTCATATGTTAATAAATATGCAGATAACAGCTTTACACAAATAAAACAAAAGTGGTGAATTTAGTTTTTGTGCTGCCCTAGGAACTAGTAAATCTGCACCCCCAGCAATATTATTGGACAACTGTCAGGGATACACGAGGGGGTTATGCACCTCCACTAGACAACAATGGATCATTACTTTGTAATACATTTAAGAAATAAAAACATTTTGAGAGCCTAGTAGTGCAAATGCATCGTGCCTCAGAGCACACTTACAGGCCAGATAGACAGCATATCTCAACAACACAGGTGAAATAATCTGACGATCACTAATCATGGTTATTAAACTGCTCTCCCCCAAAGTAATCCTAAACAACTGGCATGTTAGTATGCCCCTGAGGACTGGAATTAAAAAATCCTGCATCAAGCTATACAATACCCCAAAATCTGCAGTTTCCCTAAATTTTACCGCCCTAGGCACATACCTATTTGATCTAGGACAAAATAGGCCACTTTTTGTAAGCTTTAATATTTTTTTTTATAGTATGTTTTTATCTCTGTGCTGTATAATGTGATTTCCAAAGGAAGTGTGTTACTGTTCTTAAACCAACACAATCTTTAGGCATAATTTTGCTATGCGTAGAATCTATAATTATATACAAGAACACACCACACTCATTCTTATCTCATAAACATATATTCAAAACTGTATCCAGTGTTTGTGCTGTAATTCACTCACTTACCATAAAAAAACTTTATTTAACTGAGGAAGACAAAAAGAGTGACTCACCCCCTTGGGAAAAGAAGTCTCACTGGTTGTTTACAGTTTCTCTGCAGTGGGGTGTGGCTACTGAGGAAAGATTGAGGTAAAATATCTTCTATTTTTACCTAGAGATGTTTGTGTAATATATTCTAGTCAGCTTTCTACAGATGTGCTGCATTCATTTCCAATGATTTACTGTTTGGATAACATATCGCTTTAATTAACTGTTGCTTATGTCCCAAATATAACGATGAATATATCTACTGAATAGCGGTACCTATAGTGTGTACAGAATAATTTTTTATCTTATAATAATTTGCAATTGACAAATTTTATACGGAAAGTCATGTATTTGATACTTCTATTCTGTGTATGCACATGGAATAGTATTTATGGTTAGAATTATCCACTTAAAAGTATAACAAATGGAAAAAATTGCTGATGTTTCACATACAACTTGTATTACAAGTACTTATTGTGATTGGTTAGAACTCACAAAGTAAGCTTTGAATTGGGAATGAAAGGCACATCAATAGTTTAATGGTTTAAAGGGACAGTAAAGATAAAATTAAACACTTATTATCCAGATAGAGCATGCAACTTTGAACAACTTTCCAATTTACTTTTATTATCAAATTTGTTCTGTTCTCGTTATCCTTTGTTAAAGCACAAACTTGGTAGGCTGATAGGAGCTTAGGAGCGTGCACGTGTCTTTAGCAGTCTATGGCAGCAGTATTTGCAATATTGTATAACAATGCAATAAATAAATGTTGCAAACACTGCTGTGAGATGGCTATAGACACAAGCACGCTGCTCAGCTTACCTAGGATTACTTTTTAACAAAGGATACCAAGAGAACTAAGCAAATTTGATAATAGAAGTAAATAGGAAAGTTGTTTAAAATGACAGGCGCTTCCCAGTCACTTTGACTTTACTGTCCTTAAAGGGACACTGAACTCAAATTTTTTCATTCGTGATTTAGATAGAGCATGCAAATTTAAGCAACGTTCTAATTTAGTCCTATTATTAATTTTTCTTCGTTCTCTTGCTTTCTTTATTTGAAAAAGAAGGCATCTAAGCTATTTTCTTGGTTCAGAACCATGAAAAGCACTTGTTTATTGGTGGGTGAATTTATCCACCAATCGGCAAGAAAACACAGTGTGTTCACCAAAAATGGGCCTGCATATAAACTTACATTCTTGCTTTTCAAATAAAGATACCAAGAGAATGAAGAACATTTGCTAATAGGAGTCAATTAGAAAGTAGCTTAAAATCACAAAAGAAAAAAATTTGGTTCAGTGTCCCTTTAAGTAACTCCATCGTTAAATGACAAAAGGCACTTTAGGATTCAAAGCATAAACATGAGAATTTAAAATAATCCAGTTTTACAACAAACATTTCACTTGTCTGTAATCTTGTACAATTCTTTGTTGTCTTTTATAGAGCATTGTGGTCTTTTCGCCAGACTTTGTGCTATGTCTAAGGGGCATTGCCACTGTAATTTGTTTGCTGAGAAATCCACTGGCTGCCTGGAGCGAGCCTTCTCTTAATAAATAATCTTTAAAAAAAAAAAATTAGTAGGCAGGCATAGCTACAAGGGACATACTGATGCTTGAGAAAGTTACCAATTTGTTCATAAATGTATTATACTGTGAAATAATGTGACATAAAAGGAGATCAGAAAGCAAACCAGCTTCGAGGTACAGTAAACACTTTTAGATTGCAGTAATAAATGCTTAATTGTGCATATTAAAACAACTATGCACTATATTTTCATTATTAATTTTGCCCCATTTTCTTATAATTCTTCATTTTTCCAGTTCTGTAAAACTGAAAGTGCACACGACGGGCTTCACAAGACTAACACATCTGTCTCTAATTAGCAGTTTATCTGATCATTTCCGCTGAAGCCAAATAAAGCAGATTTTGTTTATCACATTGACAGTGGCAAACTCCAGTTGTCTCCAAACTCAATTCTGGATTGGCTCTTCCAAATAAAGAAAGTGGTGAGCGGAGTTTGAAGACAGCAAACAAGGTGTTAATATTTTCTAATAACATTCAGACTCTGCTGATATGCTAAAAATCTTGTGATTAAAATGTGTTTCGTCTATTTAAAGAGACATCATTTAAAAAAAAATTAAAACAAAAAAAATTGAGGGGTTAAGTAGGTAAGAGGATAATGCGGTGTCGTATTGGCAGCTTAGAGGTTAAGTATGATAGGAGGATAATGTGGTGGGGTATTGGCGGTGTAGGGGTTAAGTAGGTTAGGGGGATGATGCGGTTCAGGGGTTAATAGTTATGTTTATTATTTTTTGTGATCTATTTAAAAGGGATAGGTTACTTTACATCACCAACGTCGGTGCAGATGCTGCTTGGAATATTTTGCCAGCATCGCGATGCTGACTTTAAACAATGACATCAGCCGCTTAGAATATTTGTCAGCTTTTTCGACATTGCGTTGGATCCCTTTTGAATATATATCACAGCACTTTCGATCATCAGGAACTAAGTATTGGGCTTTGGTTTACAGACAGATAATAAGATAAAGGAAGCATGTGTGTGTACACAAAGTTATAAACTAAAGAGATCTGATTTTAACTGCAAGCTCAACCCATTTTAATAGGTTGTAGTATCAAAGCATAAAACCAGCTATTTCAAATACATAAATAAACCTGATAATGCAATTTCTCATACATTTTTTACTCTGCAGCTAGTATAACAGTAATCTTAGGCGAGCTCAGGAGCGTGCACGTCTTTAGCCATCTGGCAACAGCATTTGCAACAGTATTTATAGAAATGTTATACATAGTTGCAAAAACTGCTAATATTAAAGGAATCGTCTAGTCAAGATTATACTTTCATGATTCAGATAAAGCAGCAATTTTAAGAAACTTTCTAGTTTTCTTCTATTTTAATTTTTTCTTAGTTCTCTTGCTATCTTTATTTGAATGTAAGCATAGGAGGCGGCCTGTTTTTGGTTCAGCACCTGGGTAGTGCTTGCTGATTGGTGGCTACATTTTGAAACCAATCAGAAAGCACTACCCATGTTCTGAACCAAAAATGGGCCGGCTCCTACGCTTACATTCCTGCTTTTTCAAATAAAGATTCCAAGAGAACCAAGATAAAATTGATAATAGGACTAAATTAGAAAGTTGCTTAAAATTGCCTGCTGAATCATGAAAGTTTAATTTTGACTAGACTATCCCTATAATGCTATAAACACTCCATGGCAGCAGTGTTTGGAACCATGTATAACATTGTTATGCATTTGATTGCAAATATTGCTGCCTAGTGGCTAAATACGCGCACGCCCACATTGGATTACTCTTTAATAGAGGATAACAAGAGAACTAAGCAAAATTGACGACATAAATAAATTGGAAAGTGGTTGAAAATGTCATGCTCTATCCAGTCCATTCACTTTACTGTCCCTTTAAGTGTATATTAAAATAACTCACAGTCAATATTTCACATCAGTGACACATTAGCTTGATTCATGTAAAAAATGTCAAAACCTTTAACTTACAAGTCACAAGGGGTATATTTGTAATGGGAGATAAGTATAGTCAAAATGGAATTCTAGTGACGTTGGTATATTTCGAAACTGGTGACATTATTGGAATAATCAGCCTATTAGATAAATATGTGACTCAGATTTATTACAGTGCTGTATAATTTATAAATGTCTATTTATTGTAGTACAAGTGTACTTAAATGATATTCTTCCTGATAATAATGGGCTAGATTACAAGTGGAGCGCTAATTTATCGTGCGTGCAATTAGTAACCAGCCATTTCAAGTGGCTAGTTATTGCTACCACAAATTTGTGGTAGCAATTAGCGCTCAGAAAATTAACCAGAGATCAAATCTTTGGTTAATTTTCTAAATGTGCCCCAAATGCCCCCAAAAGAAAAGGTTCTTTTTAGTTTATGAGAAAAAAAAAATGACTGCACTAGGCAGATTTTAGGAGTTAAAAATGGCAGGTGTGGGTTGTTAAAAACAGCACTGAAAAGTGCCATTACATTGCGGTTTATGGGAACTATGTGTTCCCTGTAAATATATATGAATATGCTTATATACATATATATTTATTCATATGTTAATATGTGTATATACACATAGATATACATGTATAAAATCATATACATATATATTTAAAATCGCTGCCCATCACTGCATGACCTACGCCCTTCGCTGCACTAGTTCTCATGCCGTGTCTGACTGCATGAGAACAAGGCAAACATTGGAGCCTATGGAAGGGCGCTCTCGTGAGCGCAATGCTTCTGTGCAATGTTCGCATTGCACCTCACTTGTAATACCAGCACACATTTGCGTGCGCTGGTATTACTCAGTTTAGCGCAAATATCGCTTTTTACGTAAGCAATATTTTGCGCTCAACTTGTAATCTGGCCCAACATATTTAAAACTAACAGAGATGCAGAAATGTATGAGCAATCACCTTGCATTTTTTCAGAACTGCACAAATCTAAATTTAAAGCAAAACTTTCAAAAAGTTCAAAATAAAGCCATTCTGACCCTAAGCAAACAAAAAAAATATTTTAAGACACAATGTTTTTTTGGTCTTTAAAATGCATAGAATAAAACATAAAGCTTATATGTACAAATATAGACATTTAAACTGTAGTACCAAATAAAATTAATCCATTCTGTAAAAATTCATTAAATTAGACATATAGGGGTCTATTTATGTAGGTGCGGACAGACCTGATCCGTTATAGTGAATCATGTCTGCCGCACATCGATAAATGCATGCTGTCGGCATTTATCATTGCACCAACAGTTCTTGTGAAGTGCTGGTGCAATACCGCCCCCTGCAGATTTGCGGCCGCTAGCAGGGGGTGTCAATCAACCCAATCGTATTCGATCAGGCTGATTGCTGTCCGCCACCTCAGAGGTGGCAGACGAGTTAAGGAGCCGCGATCTTAGGACCGCTGCTTCTTAATTTCTGCTTCAGTGAGAACTAAAGCGGAGAGGGTCGGAAGCAGCATCCGCTGCTTCATAATTAGACCCCATGTTGTTAATCAGGCAACATAAATTAATCTATATGCCTGTAGTATGCACGTTTTATCCTGCAGAAAGATGCCACTACGTTTTTAAAGGGATATTCCAACGCAAACACTAAATGTTCTAATTTATTGAAGCTTGTAAATAAATGTCTGCATTACTGACCCTACATTTGTGTTTAACCATTTTTGTAGGATTTAAGCACATAAGTAAAACGCTCTACTGGAGCTAAAAGCATTGCAGCTTTTGAGAAGAATACGGCAGTTGATTGGAAGTCACGCAACTGCAGCTTCTGATTGGCTCAACAGCCATGTTCTTCTTGGGAGGTCCAATGTTTGTAGCTACCAAACTGTACTTTATCTTGTTTTTTTTTTAACCCTTTAAAGACACAGTTATGTAGGGTAAGTAATACATAAATAAAATGCCCCTATTAAATTAGATCATGTACCTTTTGCCTTGAAATGTCCCTTTAACATCACTGTATTTCTGACACATCTCTCTGATGTACACTGGCTACCTTACATTGTATGTGCCAAAGCCTTAGATTCTTGTATATGACTCATGTACTTTTCTAGTTAAGGAAAGATTTTCCTTTCTTCATTATTGAGCAAATCTGCTGAACTGACATCTGTCAATTGATCTCCCCCCGATCTCTGTGAAAGAAATTTATGCCAAAAAGGGACGGTTGTACTTTATATTGTAAATCAGAGATGAAGTGGCAATTGGATCCCTTTTTTTTTTCTTTTCCTGAGCTGTGTCTTCAGGCAAAATGATGTATACTGATAGATCCTGTCCGGAGTTAAACATACAGGTAAACAGGGCCTTCCTGATTTATGGCTGAATATTACAATATACTGTACAAGCAGTGACGTGTAGTCCAGCATATAAACCAATAAATATCCATTTCTGGATAAACCAAAAAGATTTACTAATATTAGTAACAACAGCCAATCTGAAAGGCAAAACTTGAAGAAAAATAAATTAGAGATTAAAAAGAAAAGGACGAATGATGAGCAATCTGTTTATCCTTGAGGATGATCCAAGTTGGTTTTGGTCCTTGTGCTTTCACTCAGTCACAAATAATTCTTCATGTCCCCATCAAAAGAAAAAAATACTTGTAAGGTTGCTCATTAAGTGAAAAAAACAGGAAGAATGAGGCAAGTGCCAAACAGTTTTTGGAAGCCAGTAAAGGGAAGATCTGCAAAATGACAGCACAAAATAATAATAATAAAAAAACTCTGCAAAGGTAAAATAATTTCCTACAGAGCGTCTCTGTGATCTTTCTAGAGATCATATGATTTCAGTCTTGATAATAGAGGCCCCCAGTGCCTCATTGCGCAAGTCTACAGCTGACCCGCTTTGCCACGACTGATCAGCTGCCGCTGCTACCTGGACGGCACAAACATACTGCTCTTTAGTGACGGAGGGCTGCTCTTTTCCTACAAGACAAACAGAATATTAGTATTCTTTTTTTTTTCCCACACAGGTCTACAAATAAAGAGACATCACAACCACAATCTCTGCAGTGCTCTGTATGATGAACTAACAGACCGTATTTTAGCTGCCAAAAAAGTGAAAATGTAAATCTTGTTTTTACACTTTTAAACGGACATGAAACCCAATTTTTGTCTCTCATGGTTCAGGTATGAGCTGTTGAGCTGTTTTGGAGTTTATAGATGCTGCTCAGATGTAAACCCTACTTTAGGTCAAGTTTCAGTTTGAAACCCAAACATATATATTGTTTTGTTTATTTATTTCTCATACCATTATTTCATGTGTATATCATGACGTGAGAAATCTACAAGAAGTGTGAAAAAGTGCATATTTTTATTATAATTTTAATAAAAAGGTTGTAAACAATATTGTGAGTGTTTTTTTTTGTATTCTTAGGGACATAATACTCATATGCTAAATCACTTGAAACTGATGCAGTATAACTGCAAAAAGCTGGCAAGAAAATATCACCTGAGCATCTCTATGTAAAAAAATATATTTTACCTCACAATTTCCTCAGCTCAACAGAGTAAGTTCTGTGTAAAAAGTTATACTCAGCTGTTGCTCAGCTGCAGGTAAAAAAAAAATAAAGAAATGAACAGCAGCCAATCAGCATCAGCAGTGATGAGGTCATGAAATCTTTTACTGTAATCTCATGAGATTTCATAGTAAACTTCCTTAAACTGAATAAGGAAATTACTGAGTGTGCATGAGGCTCGCTCCCTTGCCTGTCCTGGGACAGGCATACTGATTTGCTGCTTAAAGTCCTTTACAATGGGGTTTGAATACTTAGGACATTTTTAAGTAAATGTCTTTCTTTTTTACATAGAGATGTTCAGGTGTTATTTTCTAGCCAGCTTTTTACAGCTATGCTGCATCACTTTCAAGTTTCAACATTTGTTTATCATGTCCCTTTAACTCTACAGTCAAAAGAATGGTTTATCCTCATATAAATAAGGGACTTTTAAATATTAAAATAACTTTGATCTGCTTTATTTTAAAGGGACATAAAACCTCAAATTTTTCTTTTCATGATTCAGACAGAGCATACAATTTTAAATAACTTTCCCATTTACTTCTATTATAAAACGTTTGTCGTTTTCTTGTTATCCTTTGTTGAAAAGCAGGAATGTAAGTGTCTGCTGTACTATATAGCAGAAGTTTTGAAAAAATGTTGTACATTATCAAGACCACTAGATGGCAGCACTATTTCCTGTCATGTAGAGCTCCAGGCGTGTGCACGCTACCTATCCAGATATCTCTTCAACAAAGAATAACAAAAGAATGAAGCAAATTTGATAATAGAAGTAAATTGGAAAGTTTTTAAAAATTGTATTCTCTATCTGAATTATGAAAGAAAAATGTTGGGTTTCAAGTCCCTTTAAAGAGGAGCTTCTGGACTTTAAAATAAAGGGTTTTTATGTCTTTTTGATGACGTTATAAGGGCCTAGAGACCTTCTCATTAAAAATAAAGCTTAAACTTTATACAACCAAGAAAGAGCAGGTGGTGAGTTTGGGTTTCTAGGACTTAAAGGGACATGAAACCAGCATTTTTTCTTTCATGAATTAGAAAGAGCATGCAATTTTAAACAACTTTCTAATTTACTTCTATTAGCCAATTTGCTTTATTGTCTTGATATCCTTTGCTGAAAAGCATATCTAGATAGGCTCAATTGCTGCCAATTGGTGGCTGCACATAGATGCCTCATGTGATTGGCTGACCCGTGTGCATTGCTATTTCTTCAACAAAGGATATCTAAATAATGAAGCAAATTAGCTAATAGACGTAAATTGGAATGTTTAAAATTGTATTCTCTACCTGAATCAAGAAAGAAAAATGTTGGGTTTAGTGTCCCTTTAAGGGAGCTGAGATTGAGGGGTTTGTACATTTACCCCCCATCCATCTCCTTGTAGTAGCGCGAAAACTCTGGGGGGTTTTCTGGTATTTGGTGACATCACCACCCCCGTGTAGCTTGGCCACCTTATATCTAGCAAGTAAATCCCCTGGAATGATGACACACTTAAGAGATTAATAAAAAAAATAATTTTTTTTTTAAAAATGTCCTTAAATTATTTGTTCTCATCGTATTCTTTGTTGAAGATTCTGTTTGAAATGCATGTTTTTGGTCTGAAAAGCAATGCGTTTTTATGATAATTTCTTCTTTCTGAGGGTGACCTCACTGTCCATCTGACGGCAACGTACCCAGCTATCGTCTAGGAAATTATAAAGTCTCTTTAGTTATTTATTGCTTTAAAAAGACAAACGGTCTTGGGGGGGTCTCACCTTTTTTCATTAACTTAGAAATTGTATTTTTACATTATATAAGTAGGTTCATTTTACACAGATTCTTTGTGCAACTATATCTTCTGGAACGTAACCTAGGTGTGACCTCAAGACTATCTGTATATACCATGTAACATATCAGTCAATAGGTTTATTTTGTTGTCACTGCGCTCTAAACTTACTATACGTGAAGGAATCCTCAAGCAACCTACATAGAAAAATACTTTTGAAAATAGTTATACTTTCCACTAGTAAAAAGTGGAAAATATCAACAGTGGCACTATTCTTGTAACTTAAAGGGACATGAAACCCAAATTTTTTCTTTCATGATTCAGATACAGAATACAATTTGAAACATCTTTCCAAATGACTTCTATTATTTAATTTGCTTCATTCTTTTGTTATCCTTTGCTGAAAGGTTTATCTAGGTAAGTTTAGGAGCAGCAGAGAATCTAGGTTCTAGCTGCTGATTGGTGGCTGCATATATATACCGATTGTCATTGGTTCCCCCATGTATTCAGCCAGAAACCAAGAAAAAATGATAATAGGAGTAAATTAGAAAGTTGCTTAAACTTGCATGCTCTATCTGAATCATGAAAGAAAAAAATTGGGTTTCATATCCCTTTAACCCCTTAATGACAACTGACGTACCAGGTACGTCATGCATTAACAAGCAGTTAATGACAATGGACGTACCTGGTACATCAGTTGTCTAAGAGAGTGCTGGAAGCGATCGCAATCGCTTCCAGCAGCTCTCAGGGTATTGCAGTGATGCCTCAATATGGAGGCATCCTGCAATACCTTTTTAGAAGACTCTGTGGCCCTCTCTGCACCGGTAGCGATGGTGCCGGTTCGTTGGTGGGTGGGAGCGTAACAGGGAGGCGGGTGGGCGGCCCATCGCTACCCGGCATCTGGTTCCTAGAAGTGCAATGTGCACGCCGGGTGCCGGGAGTATGCGGGGGGCGCGCGTGCGCGCGCATTATCTGGCCACTGACACCAATGAGGAGGGAAGAGGGGGGGGGGGGAAAGATTTTTTAAAAAAAATAATATAAAAGGATCTGGGAGGGGGAGGGGGATAGGGGTATTGTGGGGGGATGCTACACTACAGAAAACATAAAAAAAAGCAAAAGAGCAAAAAGTACTTTTGTTTTTGGGGCAAATTGGGTACTGGCAGACAGCTGCCAGTACCCAAGATGGCCACAATTAGATAGGGGGAGGGTTAGAGAGCTGGGGGGGGGGATCATGGAGGTTGGGGCTAAGGCAGGAGTCCATCACAGCTAAAATATTTTATTTTTTTTATAAAAAAAAAAAAAAAACTCCTTTTATTTAGTACTGGCAGACTTTCTGCCAGATATCAGGGTTCCAATGTAACTATCGCTAATTTTGAAAAAAAGTGGTTTGGAAATAGCGAAGTGCTACTTGTATTTATTGCCCCATAACTTGCAAAAAAAGCAAAGAACTTGTAAACATTGGGTATTTCTAAACTCAGGACAAAATTTAGAAACTATTTAGCATGGGTGTTTTTTGGTGATTGTAGATGTGTAACAGATTTTGGGGGTCAAAGTTAGAAAAAGTGTGTTTTTTTCCATTTTTTCCTCATATTTTATTATTTTTTTTGTAGTAAATTATAAGACATGATGAAAATAATGGTAGAAAGTCCATTTAGTGGTGAGAAAAACGGTATATAATATGTGTGGGTACAGTAAATGAGTAAGAGGAAAATTACAGCTAAACACAAACACCGCAGAAATGTAAAAATAGCCATTGTCATTAAGGGTAAGAAAATTGAAAAATGGTCCGGTCATTAAGGGGTTAATGTATAGTATCCGGCTGTATTATACCAGTATAATTAATTTATTAGACAAAGATTAAATTCATATACAGAAAACAAACCAATAAAACTAATACAAATTAGGAATAGACAATGTTCATACGCCTTATAAAGTAAAATAAAAGTTCATGTCCCTTTGGTGATACAAAACAGTTCCAATCCAGAGAGCTGCAAGACGAGGTATCTTCAAACTCAAGAAAGGCAGTATTAGCTGAAACACGTTGCTCGTGTGTCCACTCCCGGCTTCCGTAGTGTATCATACTGAGAGGAACACGGGAGTTAACTTTAAGGGAGTTGGAAGACGTTCATGTGCCGGTTGGGTGATTACAGTGACAGCTGGAGGACTACATAGACTGGGTCATGTGTAAAGAAAGGATAATACCGGTGTAGGTAAGAATATATACCTTACTGGTTTATCCACTTGCATACTGGTGACAAGGATACCTCGTCTTGCAGCTCTCTAGATTGGAACTGTTTTGTATCACCAAAGGGAGATGAACTTTTATTTTACTTTATAAAAACATATGAACTTTGTATTGCATGTGTCTATTACTAATTTGTATTAGTTTTATTGGAGTGTTTTTTTGTATATGAATTTAATCCTCGTCTAATAAATTAATTACACTGGCATAATACATCCGGATACTATACATTAAAGGGACATGAAACACAACATTTTCTTTCATTATTCAGATAGAGAATACAATTTAAAGTGAATGTCAAGTCAGTAACGCCACATAATTCCTATTTTTTATTTTATATAAAACAGTTTATTTTCGCCCAATTCTACCTTTTAATATGCTTGTTCGTAGCTCCGATCGTCCGCCCGCCATATTTGCACTTTGATTGACATATTTTTAAACCTTCATTATCCACTTAACTTTCCCCCCAGGGGGTTCAACCCTTTTTTTACAACGTCACACACGTCTAATGCACATGCGCTCAAGCCGATTTCGCTTATTCAGTTTTTATGCGCGTTCACTCGCCGCGCATGCTCTGTAGCCCCAGAATCGGAAACAGATAAATATACATTAGAAATATAGGTAGAGTTATTCTCAATGATCGCAATTACAATAATTGCCAACTATCAAAAGTCTGCTGCTGCGAACGCTGAAAGTATTCTATGAATACTATGTTGTGAGTAAACCGTGTCGGAATTTTGCACATACGCAGATCCAACGATCAACGGGCGCGCGCTTCAGAGATACGTATAGAGCGGGTGGGACCGCTCTATACGTCACTATGCTCCAAAATAGAAAGTTGCGGCTGGGAGGAGTCCTAGTGAAAACGGACTTCAGAAAGGTAATAAAAAAATTATATAAACTATAAATTAAACAAAAAAACTTGAGGATTATACTAATTCATCGTTTATCTATCAGTATTCGCATTACAGGCTGCTAAAATTGACATTCACTTTAAATAACTTTCCAATTTACTTCTATTATTTAATTTGCTTCCTTCTCTTGTTATCCTTTGCTGAAAGGTTTATCTAGGCATGCTCAAAGAAGCAGAGAACCTAGGTTCTAGCTGTTGATTGGTGGCTGCATATATATCGATCGTGATTGGCTCACCCATGTGTTCAGTTAGAAACCAAGAGTGCATTGCTGCTCCTTCAACAAATGATACCAAGAGAATGAAACAAATTAGATAATAGGAGTAAATTAGAAAGTTGTTTAAAATTGTATTCTCTAACTGAATCATGAACGAACATTTTTGGGTTTCATGTCCTTTTAAGCTACAAGAATAAAGCCATTGTTGATAGTGTTCAGTAGTGGAAAAGTATAACTATCAAAAATATATCAGTCAATACAGCGCTTTACAACAGTGGTGCACGGAATAGGATTGCCAATTCTTAACAGTAAATCAGACTAAGGACCGTGTTATGGCATGAAATGTCCTATTGTGTTTTAAGGTCCCGTTTTATTCAAGAAACTTGGAAGCTGATATATTCTTTTTATTTACATATATATACCATGTGGGTCTCTCTCTCTTCTTTCACAATTATGTAAAGGGAATTTATTTATTTTTTAAACTTTTTTTTTTTTTAAATAAAATTACCAACCTTTGATTGTTCGAAGAAAATGACGAAAAAGTTCTATATATGCATTCCGGTACCTTTCCTCATGTGTTTGTGAATATAATGGCAATGATGTACCATTCTCTACAATACCCAGACAGTTCTGATTATCAATACGTAACGAGCCTTGAGAACCATGTACCTGAAGAATTTAAAGGGAAAGCAGTTTTATTTTTATGCAAAATGCACATTTATTTAAAAAATAAAATAAAAAACGCACACACACACACACACACACACACACACAGAGGTTATGCTACTAGAACTGTAGAACATCAAAAAGATTACTATTAAAATGCAATAATATTAACCCCTTTGCTACCGGGAATTTCAGAGCAAAACTTGCTAAAAGTACTGGAGAATTGTTAGCATATTTTTTAAAAAATTAAAGGGACACTGAGCCCAATTTTTTTCTTTCATGATTCAGATAGAGGATGTAATTTTAAGCAACTTTCTAATTTACTTCCACTATCAATTTTTCTTCGTTCTCTTGCCATCTTTATTTGAAAAGGAAGGCATCTATGCTAATGAGCCAGCAAATTGTTGGTTCAGAACCATGGACAGCACTTGTTTATTGGTGTTGTCCAATCAGCAAGGACAACCCAGGCTGATCACCAAAAATTGGCCGGCATCTAAACTTACATTCTTGCTTTTCAAATAAACATACCAGGAGAATGAAGAAAATTTGACAATAGGAGTAAATTAAAAAGTTGCTTAAAATTGCATGCTCTATCTGAATCACGAAAGAAAAAAATTTGGATTCAGTGTCCCTTTAAATAGAGCCTTTGTTTTTTTTAATTTACCTATGAAAACTATATATATTTTTAAAGTAAACAACCAAAGGTATTGATCTTCATATTGGTATATTTCATGCCACTATTTGGCTTCCAAATATTGTTACTTTTTTAAAAAGTTTGGGTTTCACACAGAAATTATTTACACACAACTCCTGCAGTCATAAGAAAATTGGTTGTAAAAGCTTTTCTGGGGTCCCCTTTGTTCAGAAACAGCAGACATGCATGGATTTGCAATTAGTAGGTTGCCAATTGCAGCTGCTTCTGACATTTCTGGCAGTGAAGGGGTTAATCAATTAGCTTGCAAAGTTAATTTTTGCTGTAGTGTAAAGATTACCCTCCTATGTGACACCTCCCACACTCTGATCCCTCCCAAACACCTCTCTCTTCCCCCCACACCGGTCAACACCATCTTAAGTACCGGCAGACAGTCTACCAGTATGCATATATTTCCGTAGTGTAGGGGTCCCTCCTCACCATCTCACTTCCCTGATTCCCCCGCAACAGCTCTCTTACCCCCCCCCCACTAAATCTGCTATCCGCCATATTTGCTACAATTTTTTAACTTTTTTTTTTCTTTAATTTTTTTCTTTTATAGTTATATTTTTTTTTATGTAGTGTAGCGGCCACCCTCCAAGATCCATTTTTCTGTAGCATAGGGTCCTCCCTTCCCCCCTATTTTGTGCCATAGTTTAGGGCTCCTCCCTCCCTCTTGCCAACCTCGTAGTGTAGGGAACTCTGCTCCTCCCCCCCCCCCTCCTCTGCTGGGCACGATGAGTGCTCCCTTAACATATGAAGCCAGATGCATTCTGCCCCCAGCTGCAGTCTTCACTGACTAAGCTAACAGCGACCACAGCATGCGCCTCTGTGTTTGACGTAGATACTACAACAACATAGTACACTGAGCAAACTACTGTGTAATGTAGTACTTATGTCCAAATGGTGCCAGGGGTTAAAGAGACATGTTAGTACAATAATAAAATGCTCTAATTTGTTACAGCATTTTATTATTTGGTAGCTGTGTATAACCGCCACAAAGGGGTCAAATACATAGTTAAAGACATAATGCATTGCTACTACTTAGAGGGACACAGTCTTTGATTAGGAGTACCCTGCCCTTGATGAAGTGATAACAGTATCCCAAAACCTAGTTTCATGTCACTTAGGAGAAGACAAATTGTCTTCTGTACCAATAAACTAATTTTATAGAAAGTGTTTTCTAGTTACCAAAGTGTTATGTCGTGCACAGTACAAAGATTATTTTCGATGGCATCAGACTGCAAAACCATTGACAGGTGACTGTGTGTAAAGCCACTGAGACAAGCAAAACAGGGCTTTTCTGCGTTTTCTGCTACTACACAGTAATTCCCCGCTGTGCAGTTAATGTTAACAATACAGGTTAACGTACAGATAAAACAAAGAATGTGAGCGTCCCCTACAAGTGGATGCAAACTATTGCAAGTCAGAGAGAGTGTAAATTGCTGATTAACCCAAACTATCATAAATAAAAAGAGCTGTAGAACTTCAAATAGAGCGAAAAAGTTGTTTTGCTTTACACATCTATGTTAAAACACAGAAAAACATAAATTATGCTTACCTGATCATTTTATTTCCATTGAGGGGAGGAGAGTCCACGGCTTCATTCATTACTTGTGGGAAACAAGAACCTGGCCACCAGGAGGAGGCAAAGACATCTCAGCCAAAGGCTTAAATACCTCCCCCACTCATTCTGCAGAGGGAACAAGGAACAGTAGGAGAAATATCAGGGTATAAATGGTGCCAGAAGAACAAAAACTAAATTTAGGTCCACCCACTGGAGCAACGGGCGGGAGCCGTGGACTCTCCTCCCCTCGATGGAAATAAAATGATCAGGTAAGCATAATTTATGTTTTCCATCTAAAGGGGAGGAGAGTCCACATCTTCATTCATTACTTGTGGGAACAAATACCAAAGCTCTTGAGGACACTGAATGAAAAAACGGGAGGGCAAAAAAAAAAAAAAAAGGCAGACCCTGATCTGAGAGCACCACAGCCTGTAAAGCCTTTCTCCCAAAAACTGCTTCCGCCAAAGCAAAAACGTCAAATTTGTAAAACCTTAGGTAAGGTATGTAAGGAGGACCAGGTAGCCGCCTTACAAATCTGCTCCATAGAGGCCCCTCCTGGTGGTTGATCTAAGCCACCGAGGTAATGTTGTCTGTCTAGAATCTGATGAAGCTGAAAGACTCCAGTAGAGGCCATGCCTTCAGAGCATTGTAGATCGCTCGAAGTTCCAGAATATTGATCGGGAGGAGAGACTCGGGATGGTTTCGCAGAAAGACTCTCCCTGCATCTCCGGACTCTAACATTCACCCATACTCTCACTGAGAGGCTGACAGGATTACTTAAAACTCCAGTCCCATTTCGAAGAGTACTACCCTCCATAAGAGACTTCCCCGAATTTTCCGACACTTCTCTGCCAACCTCCTGTGACAAAAGGAAAAGAATGACTGGGGGAAGAGGGAAGTGGGGGAGGTATTTAAGCCTTTGGCTGAGGTGTCTTTGCCTCCTCCTGGTGGCCAGGTTCTTATTTCCTACAAGTAATGAATGAAGCCGTGGACTCTCCTCCCCTTTAGATGGAAATTACAAACCTCAACCTTGGAGGGCATCATTTTCAACTCCTCCCTACAGATGCACCTTATGTTAATCCCATTTGGTAATCCCAGTAAACAATTTCACATCTCATGTTTTTAGCGCCAACCCCTCCCCTTAGTAATCTTACCGCCCCCCTAGGGGTCAGTACTAGCCACTTTGGGAACCACATGTAAGTGTTTCAGAAAAGTAGATAATAAGGTTGTTATTCTTATAAAGAATACCTCTAGTCTTTGATCACAGCTTTTTGTACAGTGCTGGCTGATATCTAAATTCACAATTGCTCCACTCGGAAACTTCATACTTATGTTAACAGCATCTGCGTCTTTCATGGCACTCATATCTACACAACCAGAGAAATACACGAAGTAAAAAAACAAAAAAACACAACAACAACAACAAAAATATAAAATGTAATATTCTTATCTGGTATATAACACATTTTACATCAGTGATGGACAACTTCTTAATACATAGAGGCAAGAAATCAATATTTTAGAATGTTTTAAAGGAACATGAAAACCTAAATTTTTTCTTTCATGATTTAGAAAGAGCAGACAATTTTAAACAACTTTCTAATTTACTTCTATTATCTAATTTGCTTCATTCTCTTGATATCATTGGCTAAAAATCATATCTAGATAGGCTTAGTAGCTGCTGATTGGTGGTTGCACATAGATGCCTTGTGTGATTGGCTCACCCATGTGTATTGCTATTTCTTCAAAAAAGGATATCTAAAGAATAAAGCAAATTAGATAATAGAAGTAATGTGGAATGTTGTTTAAAATGGCATGCTCTTTCTGAATCATGAAATTTGGGGTTTAATGTCCCTTTAAGGGCCGAATATAAACTCATGGCTATTAAACACACAAATAATAATTGTATATATAATAAATAAGTGTTCAGTGACAGAGGGCAGTTTTGATTAAGGCTGCAGAGTACCCAATAGGCACAGGCAAAAATGTCAGCATTTGTTGTTCATTATTGATTATAGAAACAAAATGATAAATATGTTTGCAGACGGCTATTTTTGGCCCCGGATTTATTAGCGTAAAAGTGCAATTCCAAAAATTTGTATGTTAAACTTTTACACTAATAAATCTAGCTCCGAAAATAGCAAAATGCTGCATCCCATGGAAATATTCTGCATGTTTCTATATCGAAATAACAAATGCTAAATATTTGCCCGTGCCTAGTACCACTATCTGCTGTTTTCCCTTCCAGAGAGCTGTTTGAATTGTCGTTGTCTTGTTTTCCAACCCACAAGAAGTCCCCAAAGAACAAATTTTTAGTTTTGCCTTTCCTGGGGCCACAAAATCTATGGCGCATATTCTTAGTTTTGCCTTTTCTGGGGGCCACAAAATCTATGGCGCATATTCTTAGTTTTGCCGTGTCCCAGGGGGTGCAGAAGCTAATGCAGAGGGCCGCATATGTTATTATATTTTCAGTATTATTATTATAGCTGTAAATAGTTAAGTGTTTGCTGCCATATATAACAATGTGAATATATTCCCTATGTTTATTCTAAACAAATGTTATATTCATTATTCGGTTTAGTCTGTATGAAGATGTTATTTTTATTTAACATTTAAGATGATATTAGAATTACTTATTTAAGAAAAAAAATTTTATTAGTTGTTTAATGTACTGAAATATTTGTTAACTTATAAACTGCTGAGACATATTTTAGTATATTACAAAAAATATTACAAATTCTGAATAATCGTAGGTAATGCATAAAAATGTTTTTATTTATTAAACCCCAGTTACGATTGTGACTTATTTAAAGGGGTACTGATCACTAAATAAATGCTGGAAATAATGAAGTATATAGATATATTTTTAAAATTACATTAATATTTTTTAAGTATTGAGGAGGAAAAAAGTGTGACATTTTAGTGTCTACAAAGCTATTTGCACCACCATATTGTTACCTGGTTTCTGATCTCTGCTGAGGCCAGTTAGAGACCATTTAAAGTGAATTGCAGAATGTTAGAGTGTGAGAAACTAACAAACCTGTTGTTATAGTTAAAGGGACATTATACACTCGTTTTTTCTTTGCATAAATGCTTTGTAGCTGATCTATTTATATAGCCCATAAAGTAGTTGTTTTTTTTTTTTTAAAAAAAGGTATAGTTTTGCTTATTTTTAAATAACATTGCTCTGATTTTTAGACTCCTAACCAAGCCCCAAAGTTTTAGGAGAATACCAACATATACCTAGTCCAGCTTGTTTCTGTTTGTGTAAAGGGTCTTTTCATATGCAAAAGAAGGGGGAGGGGGAGTGTCTAATATTTCCCACTTGCAGGGGGTGTTTCAGTAACCTTTTAAACAGTGCTAAACTGGAGGCTTCTAAGTAAGTTTTTAAACAATTTTATACTGGATTTTTATATCCGTATCTGTGCATATTATTCTTTATAGTAGTGTCTATTACATGCAGTTATATAAAATTGGTGTATACTGTCCCTTTAAGTACCTTGACAGAAGGCATGTCCCAGGGAGAATATTGTATCTGGGGCACTCTCTCCTAATAACCAGCTGACAACGTCGATATCAAAAACAGCTGAGCCGTAGAAAATTCCACCTGCGTAACAAACGTGTGATTATTTTTGTGTTTCTAGTATACAAATCAAGAGAGTAAAAATGACCATATGTAAAAGACAGACGAAAGGAGAATTTTCAAAATCTGAATACATTTTGAAGCATTCCAGACTTGAGTAACAAACTAGAAAAACATAAAGGCGAAAATACTGCAGTTAAACAGGACATAAAGCTTGATAATAATGTAATTTTGTAACTAAAGTGAATCTGTTAAGTTTGGCATATTATCTGGGCCTAGACAACATGAAGAATAAACAGTTATTAGCTACAAAAGGTATAATAATGCCAGGAAAAATCAGTCTTTCATACTTTCAAAATCAATATAACGAGCACCATAAAAAACATAATTTATGCTTACCAGATAAATTCCTTTCCTTCCGGATAGGGAGAGTCCACGGCTTAATTCCTTACTGTTGGGAAATACAACACCTGGCCACCCCAGCCAAATGCTTAAATATCCCTCCCACTTCCTCATTACCACAGTCATTCTTCCGAGGGAACAAGAAAAAGTAGAAGAAACATTAGGGTATAAATGGTGCCAGAAGAATAAAATAAATAATAAGGGACCGCCCATAAACAAGAAAAAAACGTGCGGGGGCCGTGCACTCTCCCTATACGGAAGGAAAGAAATTGATCTGGTAAGCATAAATAATGTTTTCCTTCCTAAGATAGGTAGAGTCTACGGCTTCATTCCATACTGTTGGGAAAACTATACTCAAGCTCCAGAGGACACTGAATGAATAACAGGAGGGAACAAAAAGGAAGAGGCGGACCCTATTCTGAGGGCACCACAGCCTGCAAAACTTTTCTCCCGAAAGCTGCTATGTAATGAGGACCAGGTAGCCGCCTTACAAATCTGATCCATAGAGGTCTCGTTCTTAAAGGCCCAAGAGGAAGCCACTGCTCTAGTGGAATGAGCCGTTATCAGGAGGACGATGTCCCGCTATCTCATAAGCTAAGCGGATGACACTCCTTAACCAAAAAGATAGAGAAGTCGAAGTAGCCTTCTGCCTCTTACGCTTCCCCGAATACACAACTAAGAGGAAGATTGTCTAAACTCCTTAGTAGCCTGAAGATAGAACTTCAAGGCATGAACCACATCCAAATTGTGAAGTAAGCGTTCCTTCAATGAAGAAGGATTATGACACAAGTAAGGAACCATAATCTCCTGATTGATGTTGCGATCTGACACAACCTTAGGAAGAAAGCCTAATTTAGTACGTAAAATTGCCTTATCTGCATGAAAAATCTGATAAGGGGGCTCACATTGCAAAACAGAGACCTCAGAAACTCTGCACGCAGAGGCAATAGCCAATAAAAAGAGAACCTTCCAAGATAACAATTTAATGTAAACGGAATGCAGAGGCTCAAAAGGAACCTGTTGCAAAACTCGAAGAACAAGATTTAGGCTCCAAGGAGGAGCCCCAGATCTAAACACAGGTCTGATGCTAATCAGAACCTTAACAAAGGACTGTACGTCTGGAAGCTCAGCCAGTCTCTTGTGCAATAAAACCAACAGGGCCGAAATCTGTCCCCTCAGGGCACTAGCAGAAAGGCCCTTATCCAGCCCATCCTGGAGAAAAGATAAGATCCTGGCAACCTTAACTCTGTTCACCCATGGAGTTAGGAAAACAGCACACCTTTGTCTTTCTTTTTCAATGGGGCATGAAATAAAGGACTTGCCAGGTCCCAAACAATCCAAGAACAAAGTATATTCCAGCCTCCAAATTTCTTTAAAATAACCTTTATTTCCACATAGGGTCCTCAGCAACAAACAAAAAACGTTTCAAGCCTCAACAGGCTCTTAGTCATGTACATGACTAAGAGCCTGTTGAGGCTTGAAATGTTGTATGTTTGTTGCTGAGGACCCTATGTGGAAATAAAGGTTCTTTTAAAGAAATTTGGAGGCTGGAATATACTTTAACCTTAACTCTATGCCAGGAAAACCCACGCTCTTCACACCAGAATAAGTAGGTCCTCCACACCTTGTGGTAGATACGATGAGTAACTGGTTTACGAGCTTGAATAAGAGTATCAATGACACTCTCAGAGAAACCTCTCGTTCAATCTCCACACAGTCAGCCTCAGAGAATCTAGATTTTAATGAACAATCGTACCATGTATCAGCAGGTCTCTGCGACAAGGTAACTTCCACGGAGGAGATGAGGACATCCCTACTAGATCCGCGAACCAGGTCCTTCGCGGCCACGAAGGAGCAATCAGGATTACTGATACCCGCTTCTGCTTGATGCGGGCCACCACTCGAGAAAGAAGTGGTAATGGAAGACAACGATATATGAGTTTGAACCTCCAGAGCACTGCTAGTGCATCTATTAGATCCGCTTGGGGATCCCTCGACCCGTACCTGGGTAGCTTAGTATTGAGACGGGACGCCATGAGAACTATCTCCGGTGTCCCCCACTTGCTGCATATCTCTGCAAACACCACGGGATGGAGAGACCATTCCCCTGGATGGAAGGATTGCCTGCTGAGAAAATCCGCCTCCCAGTTGTCCACATCCAGAATGTGAGATACTTCCTTCATCGCCAAGAAACTTCTCGTTCCCCCCTGGTTGATGTAAGCCACCAAGGTTATATTGTCTGATTGGAATCTGATAAACTGGGACGATCCCAGAAGTGGCCAAGCCTTTAAGGCCTTGAAGATTGCCCGTAGTTCCAAAATATTGATCAGGAGGGAGGACTCCTCCTGAGTCCACACCCCCTGTGCTTTCCTGGCACCCCAAACCGCTCCCTATCCAGATCGGCTTGCGTCTGTAGTCACAAACTCCCAGAATGGTCTTAAGAAGCATGTTCCTCGGGACAGATGATCTGGACACAGCCACCATGAGAGCGATTCTCTTGACCGGCTGTCTAATACAATCTGTTGAGACAGATCTGAGTGATCGCCGTTCCACTGCCTCAGCATGCACAGTTGTAAAGGTCTGAGACGGAACCTGGCAAAAGGAATGATGTCCATACAGGCCACCATGAGACCAATCACCTCCATACACTGAGCCACAGAGGGACTCAAGGAGGTCCGGAGGGCAAGATATGCCAAAGTTAGCTTGCAACGTCTCTGGTCTGTTAGAAATATCCTCATGGATATGGAGTCTATTATAGTACCCAGGAATTCCACCCTGGTACTTGGGATAAGAGAACTCTTTTCCAAGTTTATCTTCCATCCATGTGATCGAAGAAGACTGAGAAGGGACTCACAGAATTCTTCCACAAGACGAAAAGGATGGTGCTTGCACCAGAATATCGTCCAAGTATGGGGCTACTGCAATACCCTGAGTTCTGGCAACGGCTAGAAGAGCCCCCAGGAACCTTCGTAAAGATTCTTGGAGCAGTAGCTAGGCCAAACGGAAGGGCAATGAACTGGAAGTGCTGGTCCAGGAATGTAAACCTCAGGAACTGAAAGTGTTCTCTGTGGATTGGAACATGAAGGTAAGCGTCCTTCAGATCTATAGTGGTCATAAACTAGCCTTCCTGAATTAAAGGAAGGATGGACCTTATCGTCTCCATCTTGAAGGAAGGGACACTGAGAAATTTGTTTAAGCACTTTAGGTCAGAGTTGGGCAGAAAGTTCCCTCCTTCTTTGGGACCACGAACAGGTTTGAATAAAACCCCAAAACTCTTTCTTCAATAGGCACCGAGACAACAACTCCTAAGGAGGATAGATCCCGAAAACGCACCATAGAAAGGCATCCCGCTTTTCTGGCCTGGTAGACAGATTTGAGAGAAGGAATCTGCCCCTTGGTGGATGAGATTTGATGCCTATCTTGTATCCCTGAGATACAACCTCCAGGATGTCCTTGAACCAGGCGTCTGAAAAAAGAGAAAATCTGTCCCTTACATGAACCGATCCCTGATCAGGGGCCGCCCCTTCATGCCTATTTTTTTTTGAGCGGGCTTCTTATTCTGCTTGGATTTATTCCAGGACTGAGCTGGCTTCCAAGTACTCTTGGGTTGCTCGGGCTTGGAGGAGGATTGTTTGTTTGGATTTGTCAGAACAAAAGGAATGAAAATTAGAAGATTGTCGTCCCTTAGACTTGTTCTTCTTATCTTGCGGTAGGAAGGCACCCTTGCCTCCGGTAACCGTAGAAATAATGGAGTCCTGGCCTGGACCAAATAAAATCTTTCCCTTGAAGGGAAGAGAAAGGATTCTGGACTTAGAAGTCATATCCCGCAGACCAAGAATTCAACCAGAGCGCCCGCCGGGCTAGGACTGCAAAGCCAGAGGCCTTTGCATTTAGGTAAATAATTTGCATGTTCGCATCACAGATAAAAGAATGAGCAATTCTCAGAGCTTTAATTCTGTCTTGAATATCCTCGAAGGGAGACTCCACCTCAATGAGTTTTGAGAAAGAGTCGCACCAGTGGGTAGCTGCTCTGGCAACCACGGCAACTGCAGCCGCCGGTTGAAACAAAAATCCTGTATGTTGAAACATCTTTCTCAGAAAGGTTTCCATTTTCTTATCCATCGGCTCTCTGAACAAAGAACTATCCTCAAGATGTATAGTAGTACATTTGGCAAGCGTAGAGATAGCACCATCTACCTTAAAAATGGAGCCCCCAAATCCAGTTGAGAGAACCAATTCTTTCCCATTCATTCGTAATAATGTTCGCCATCTTTACTGGCACAGGAAAAGTCAAAGGAACTTTCCTGTCTTCGTAAACTCTATCTAATTTAGGTATCATAGGTTCTTCAGGCAGCGCGGCCTTTGGAACTTCTAAAAATGCAAGTGCTCAATTTTAAATCTAAAGAAAGGTTCCTCCGCAGCAGGAGGCTTAGACGCTAAGGACTCCGACCCAGAAAGTTCCCCCTCTGAAGCTACAGAGGTTAACTCATCTTCAGATAACTGGGACATAATAGCTAAATCCGATAAATATTTAGATGACTTCGGGTCAAGAGAGCTCTGTTTAATCTATCTCTTGCATTTGTTAGAGCTAGGTAATGCACTGAGGGGCGCAGACACAGCCGTTTGTAACTGCGCAACAAAGTTCGCAGGAAGAAGGCCCCCTCCGGATGGAGGAGTTGATGTGCTACAGGGGAACTGCATGTGGAGTGGATAATGTATCAAGGGTAGTAATCTCACTGGATGCCGAGTCCTGAGAGGTAGAGGGCTCAAAGGGACTAAGAGCCTTAGCAGGCTTGTTTCCCTACTTAGACTTTATAACGGTCTTAAGGCATGTTGAACATAATTGAGTGGGCGGGAAAACCACTGCCTCCTCACAATATAAACAGGTATGATTTAGTACTGAAGAAGTACCTTCTAACATGTCAGAGTCCTTCATAGCTCAGGTTATACCCACAGAAGGACACAAATAAAAACGTTTTTGATTATAGAAAACCGCACCTTTATACTCCCAATGACTGGGGCACTCACCACCTCCTAGACACAGACAGTTAACAGAGGAAACGCTCTCCTCAGGTTCAAGTCTCAGCCGGAATGGAGGAAATGAACATAGACCTGTTATTACAAGTACAGCAAGTAATAGGAGCTGTGCAACACTTTCAAAAACGAAAGTGAAACTTAAGAGTGAAATCTGTTTGTTCAAGCCAAAAACACACAGTCTAATCAGCCCAGGAAAAAAAATCACACAAAGCAGCATGTAAATAAATAATACATTGGTCCCAACAGTTCAATAAACGCCCTTCAGAGGATATTAACCCTGGATCCTATCAAGGTATAAAGGAGCCACACTGTGACCTTGTTATAGCATTTGATGTGTAAAAATTTAAACAATATTACCTCCAGGATCCATGCTGTGGAACAGAACACAGCCTCTCAAGTATAACAGTCTAATAGCAGCACTCCTGACATGGACTTGGCAGGCAGTAAAACTCATCAACACTGATTGCTTAGGAGCTGTTAGCAGTAGTCTGGATAGTTTCGCAGAAAATCTTTCCCTGCATCTCCAGACTCTAACTTTCATCAATACTCTCACTGAGAGGTTGACATGACTACTTAAAACTCCAGTCCTATCTCAAAGGGCAGATACCCTTTTTTCAGGACTCTTTGAATATAACACTTCTCTGCCACCTCCTAATGCTACGAAAGGCAAAGAATGACTGAGGTAATGAGGAAGTGGGAGGGATATTTAAGCCTTTGGCTTGGGTGTCTTTGCCTCCTCCTGGTGGCCAGGTGTTGTATTTTCCAACAGTAAGGAATTAAGCCGTGGACTCTCCCTATCATAGGAAGGAAATAAGGACCTTAAAATTAACCATATTTATGCAAAACACACTTTTAACCCATTTAAATTGTAATCTTTCATGAAAAAAATGTTTAGAGTTGTATGTCCCTTTAATTAGGGAAGTCTTGCAGGTCTCATAATTTCCTACCTGACATTTTTAAACCTTTGAGAGAAGGTGAAGGATACATGCGATTGACTGTAGATATTCTCTGTATTCTCCCCAGTGTACGGCTCTCGCGGACCTTCTTATATAGAAACTGCAACGCTGGATCAAAACGTCTAAGTGAACATGCCAATAATTCCTAGGTTAAAAGAAATGCTCACTAATTTGCCCAACACAAACAGTTACTAAGGATGAATTTTTAATCACATATGGTAAATAAAAAGACGTCATTACACAATACCGGATTACCAATTCCAAACTTACTTGTAGAAGCCACAGACCAGTGGTTTTCCATATCGATCAGCTTCATCAAAACATGCTTCAGCCGATTGTTGGTCCAGACTTAAAAGCTTCTCAGACAACACTGCTTTACCTGAAGAAAGAAAATGCAGAGTGATAATAATCATCTTTCCAAATCACTTTTTTATGATTAGTGGATCCACAAGATATCCTAAAATATTTCCCTTTGTGGATAGGGGAAGCAATGGGGTGTTCGAGTTATTGAGCGATGGGAGGTACAAAAATGAACAAGCTTGAGATGATATAAACATATGGTGTTTGGGGACAAGTGCCATTGCATAGATGAGGTCTGTGAAAATTCCCAAAGTTACTTCCATAAATTAAATGAACAAAAACAGAATTTATGTTTACCTGATAAATTTCTTTCTCCAACGGTGTGTCCGGTCCACGGCGTCATCCTTACTTGTGGGATATTCTCTTCCCCAACAGGAAATGGCAAAGAGCCCAGCAAAGCTGGTCACATGATCCCTCCTAGGCTCCGCCTACCCCAGTCATTCGACCGACGTTAAGGAGGAATAATAGCATAGGAGAAACCATATGGTACCGTGGTGACTGTAGTTAAAGAAAATAAATTATCAGACCTGATTAAAAAACCAGGGCGGGCCGTGGACCGGACACACCGTTGGAGAAAGAAATTTATCAGGTAAACATAAATTCTGTTTTCTCCAACATAGGTGTGTCCGGTCCACGGCGTCATCCTTACTTGTGGGAACCAATACCAAAGCTTTAGGACACGGATGAAGGGAGGGAGCAAATCAGGTCACCTAAATGGAAGGCACCACGGCTTGCAAAACCTTTCTCCCAAAAATAGCCTCAGAAGAAGCAAAAGTATCAAACTTGTAAAATTTGGTAAAAGTGTGCAGTGAAGACCAAGTCGCTGCCCTACATATCTGATCAACAGAAGCCTCGTTCTTGAAGGCCCATGTGGAAGCCACAGCCCTAGTGGAATGAGCCGTGATTCTTTCGGGAGGCTGCCGTCCGGCAGTCTCGTAAGCCAATCTGATGATGCTTTTAATCCAAAAAGAGAGAGAGGTAGAAGTTGCTTTTTGACCTCTCCTTTTACCTGAATAAACAACAAACAGGGAAGATGTTTGTCTAAAATCCTTTGTAGCATCTAAATAGAATTTTAGAGCGCGAACAACATCCAAATTGTGCAACAAGCGTTCCTTCTTTGAAACTGGTTTCGGACACAGAGAAGGTACGATAATCTCCTGGTTAATGTTTTTGTTAGAAACAACTTTTGGAAGAAAACCAGGTTTAGTACGTAAAACCACCTTATCTGCATGGAACACCAGATAAGGAGGAGAACACTGCAGAGCAGATAATTCTGAAACTCTTCTAGCAGAAGAAATTGCAACTAAAAACAAAACTTTCCAAGATAATAACTTAATATCAACGGAATGTAAGGGTTCAAACGGAACCCCCTGAAGAACTGAAAGAACTAGATTGAGACTCCAAGGAGGAGTCAAAGGTTTGTAAACAGGCTTGATTCTAACCAGAGCCTGAACAAAGGCTTGAACATCTGGCACAGCTGCCAGTTTTTTGTGAAGTAACACCGACAAGGCAGAAATCTGTCCCTTCAGGGAACTTGCCGATAATCCTTTTTCCAATCCTTCTTGAAGGAAGGATAGAATCCTAGGAATCTTAACCTTGTCCCAAGGAAATCCTTTAGATTCACACCAACAGATATATTTTTTCCAAATTTTGTGGTAAATCTTTCTAGTTACAGGCTTTCTGGCCTGAACAAGAGTATCGATAACAGAATCTGAGAAACCTCGCTTCGATAAAATCAAGCGTTCAATCTCCAAGCAGTCAGCTGGAGTGAAACCAGATTCGGATGTTCGAACGGACCCTGAACAAGAAGGTCTCGTCTCAAAGGTAGCTTCCAAGGTGGAGCCGATGACATATTCACCAGATCTGCATACCAAGTCCTGCGTGGCCACGCAGGAGCTATCAAGATCACCGACGCCCTCTCCTGATTGATCCTGGCTACCAGCCTGGGGATGAGAGGAAACGGCGGGAACACATAAGCTAGTTTGAAGGTCCAAGGTGCTACTAGTGCATCCACTAGAGCCGCCTTGGGATCCCTGGATCTGGACCCGTAGCAAGGAACTTTGAAGTTCTGACGAGAGGCCATCAGATCCATGTCTGGAATGCCCCAAAGTTGAGTGACTTGGGCAAAGATTTCCGGATGGAGTTCCCACTCCCCCGGATGCAATGTCTGACGACTCAGAAAATCCGCTTCCCAATTTTCCACTCCCGGGATGTGGATAGCAGACAGGTGGCAGGAGTGAGACTCCGCCCATAGAATAATCTTGGTCACTTCTTCCATCGCTAGGGAACTCCTTGTTCCCCCCTGATGGTTGATGTACGCAACAGTCGTCATGTTGTCTGATTGAAACCGTATGAACTTGGTCCCCGCTAGCTGAGGCCAAGCCTTGAGAGCATTGAATATCGCTCTCAGTTCCAGAATATTTATCGGTAGAAGAGATTCTTCCCGAGACCAAAGACCCTGAGCTTTCAGGGATCCCCAGACCGCGCCCCAGCCCATCAGACTGGCGTCGGTCGTGACAATGACCCACTCTGGTCTGTGGAATGTCATCCCTCGTGACAGGTTGTCCAGGGACAGCCACCAACGGAGTGAGTCTCTGGTCCTCTGATTTACTTGTATCTTTGGAGACAAGTCTGTATAGTCCCCATTCCACTGACTGAGCATGCACAGTTGTAATGGTCTTAGATGAATGCGCGCAAAAGGAACTATGTCCATTGTCGCTACCATCAACCCGATCACTTCCATGCACTGAGCTACGGAAGGAAGAGGAACGGAATGAAGTATTCGACAAGAGTCCAGAAGCTTTGTCTTTCTGGCCTCTGTTAGAAAAATCCTCATTTCTGAGGAGTCTATAATTGTTCCCAAGAAGGGAACCCTTGTTGACGGGGATAGAGAACTCTTTTCCACGTTCACTTTCCAGCCGTGCGATCTGAGAAAGGCCAGGACGATGTCCGTGTGAGCCTTTGCTCGAGGGAGGGACGACGCTTGAATCAGAATGTCGTCCAGGTAAGGTACAACTGCAATGCCCCTTGGTCTTAGCACAGCTAGAAGGGACCCTAGTACCTTTGTGAAAATCCTTGGAGCAGTGGCTAATCCGAAAGGAAGCGCCACGAACTGGTAATGTTTGTCCAGGAATGCAAACCTTAGGAACCGATGATGTTCCTTGTGGATAGGAATATGTAGATACGCATCCTTTAAATCCACCGTGGTCATGAATTGACCTTCCTGGATGGAAGGAAGGATAGTTCGAATGGTTTCCATCTTGAAAGATGGGACCTTGAGAAATTTGTTTAAGATCTTGAGATCTAGGATTGGTCTGAACGTTCCCTCTTTTTTGGGAACTATGAACAGATTGGAGTAGAACCCCATCCCTTGTTCTCTCAATGGAACAGGATGAATCACTCCCATTTTTAACAGGTCTTCTACACAATGTAAGAACGCCTGTCTTTTTATGTGGTCTGAAGACAACTGAGACCTGTGGAACCTTCCCCTTGGGGGAAGTCCCTTGAATTCCAGAAGATAACCCTGGGAGACTATTTCTAGCGCCCAAGGATCCAGAACATCTCTTGCCCAAGCCTGAGCGAAGAGAGAGAGTCTGCCCCCCACCAGATCCGGTCCCGGATCGGGGGCCGATATTTCATGCTGTCTTGGTAGCAGTGGCAGGTTTCTTTGCCTGCTTTCCCTTGTTCCAGCCTTGCATTGGTCTCCAAGCTGGCTTGGCCTGAGAAGTATTACCCTCTTGCTTAGAGGACGTAGCACCTTGGGCTGGTCCGTTTTTACGAAAGGGACGAAAATTAGGTCTATTTTTTGCCTTGAAAGGCCGATCCTGAGGAAGGGCATGGCCCTTACCCCCAGTGATATCAGAGATAATCTCTTTCAAGTCAGGACCAAACAGCGTTTTCCCCTTGAAAGGAATGTTTAGTAGCTTGTTCTTGGAAGACGCATCAGCCGACCAAGATTTCAACCAAAGCGCTCTGCGCGCCACAATAGCAAACCCAGAATTCTTAGCCGCTAACTTAGCCAATTGCAAAGAGGCGTCTAGAGTGAAAGAATTAGCCAATTTGAGAGCATTGACTCTGTCCATAATCTCCTCATAAGGAGGAGAGTCACTATCGAGCACCATAATCAGTTCATCAAACCAGAAATATGCGGCTGTAGTGACAGGGACAATGCATGAAATGGGTTGTAGAAGGTAACCCTGCTGAACAAACATCTTTTTAAGCAAACCTTCTAATTTTTTATCCATAGGATCTTTGAAAGCACAACTATCCTCTATGGGAATAGTGGTGCGTTTGTTTAAAGTAGAAACCGCTCCCTCGACCTTGGGGACTGACTGCCATAAGTCCTTTCTGGGGTCGACCATAGGAAACAATTTTTTAAATATGGGGGGAGGGACGAAAGGAATACCGGGCCTTTCCCATTCTTTATTAACAATGTCCGCCACCCGCTTGGGTATGGGAAAAGCTTCTGGGAGCCCCGGCACCTCTAGGAACTTGTCCATTTTACATAGTTTCTCTGGGATGACCAAATTTTCACAATCATCCAGAGTGGATAATACCTCCTTAAGCAAAATGCGGAGATGTTCCAATTTAAATTTAAAAGTAATCACATCAGATTCAGCCTGCTGAGAAATGTTCCCTAAATCAGTAATTTCTCCCTCAGACAAAACCTCCCTGGCTCCCTCAGATTGGGTTAGGGGCCCTTCAGAGATATTAATATCAGCGTCGTCATGCTCTTCAGTAACTAAAACAGAGCATCCACGCTTACGCTGACAAGGGTTCATTTTGGCTAAAATGTTTTTGACAGAATTATCCATTACAGCCGTTAATTGTTGCATAGTAAGGAGTATTGGCGCGCTAGATGTACTAGGGGCCTCCTGAGTGGGCAAGACTCGTGTAGACGAAGGAGGGAATGATGCAGTACCATGCTTACTCCCCTCACTTGAGGAATCATCTTGGGCATCATTGTCATTATCACATAAATCACATTTATTTAAATGAATAGGAATTCTGGCTTCCCCACATTCAGAACACAGTCTATCTGGTAGTTCAGACATGTTAAACAGGCATAAACTTGATAAGAAAGTACAAAAAACGTTTTGAAATAAAACCGTTACTGTCACTTTAAATTTTAAACTGAACACACTTTATTACTGCAATTGCGAAAAAACATGAAGGAATTGTTCAAAATTCACCAAACTTTCACCACAGTGTCTTAAAGCCTTGAAAATATTGCACACCAATTTTGGAAGCTTTAACCCTTAAAATAACGGAACCGGAGCCGTTTTAAGCTTTAACCCCTTTACAGTCCCTGGTATCTGCTTTGCTGAGACCCAACCAAACCCAAGGGGAATACGATACCAAATGATGCCTTCAGAAGTCTTTTATCAGTATCAGAGCTCCTCTCACATGCGACTGCATGCCATGCCTCTCAAAAACAAGTGCGCAACACCGGCGCGAAAATGAGACTCTGCCTATGCTTTGGGAAAGCCCCTAAAGAATAAGGTGTCTAAAACAGTGCCTGCCGATATAATTATATCAAAATACCCAGAATAAATGATTCCTCAAGGCTAAATAAGTGTTAATATCAATCGATTTAGCCCAAAAAATGTCTACAGTCTAAATAAGCCCTTGTGAAGCCCTTATTTACAATCGTAATAAACATGGCTTACCGGATCCCATAGGGAAAATGACAGCTTCCAGCATTACATCGTCTTGTTAGAATGTGTCATACCTCAAGCAGCAAAGGACTGCAAACTGTTCCCCCAACTGAAGTTAATGCTCTCAACAGTCCTGTGTGGAACAGCCATGGATTTTAGTTACGGTTGCTAAAATCATTTTCCTCATACAAACAGAATTCTTCATCTCTTTTCTGTTTCTGAGTAAATAGTACGTACCAGCACTATTTGAAAATAACAAACTCTTGATTGAATAATGAAAAACTACAGTTAAACACTAAAAAACTCTAAGCCATCTCCGTGGAGATGTTGCCTGTACAACGGCAAAGAGAATGACTGGGGTAGGCGGAGCCTAGGAGGGATCATGTGACCAGCTTTGCTGGGCTCTTTGCCATTTCCTGTTGGGGAAGAGAATATCCCACAAGTAAGGATGACGCCGTGGACCGGACACACCTATGTTGGAGAAAAAAACCTCAAAATTAAAAAGCAGAAATTTCAGTTTTGAAAAAACAAAATTTATGCTTACCTGATAAATTCCTTTCTCCTGTAGTGTGGTCAGTCCACGGGTCATCATTACTTCTGGGATATTAACTCCTCCCCAACAGGAAGTGCAAGAGGATTCACCCAGCAGAGCTGCTATATAGCTCCTCCCCTCTACGTCACCTCCAGTCATTCGACCAAGGACCAACGAGAAAGGAGAAGCCAAAGGGTGTAGTGGTGACTGGAGTATAATTCAAAAATTTTTTTACCTGCCATTTTTTTACCTGCCGTGGACTGACCACACTACAGGAGAAAGGAATTTATCAGGTAAGCATAAATTTTGTTTTCTCCTGTTAAGTGTGGTCAGTCCACGGGTCATCATTACTTCTGGGATACCAATACCAAAGCTAAAGTACACAGATGACGGGAGGGACAGGCAGGCTCTTTATACGGAAGGAACCACTGCCTGAAGAACCTTTCTCCCAAAAACAGCCTCCGAAGAAGCAAAAGTGTCAAATTTGTAAAATTTGGAAAAAGTATGAAGAGAAGACCAAGTTGCAGCCTTGCAAATCTGTTCAACAGAAGCCTCATTCTTAAAGGCCCAAGTGGAAGCCACAGCTCTAGTAGAATGTGCTGTAATTCTTTCAGGAGGCTGCTGTCCAGCAGTCTCATAGGCTAACCAAATTATGCTACGAAGCCAAAAAGAGAGAGAGGTAGCCGAAGCTTTTTGACCTCTCCTCTGACCAGAATAAACGACAAACAGGGAAGACGTTTGTCGAAAATCCTTAGTTGCCTGTAGATAAAATTTCAGGGCACGGACTACATCTAGATTGTGTAGCAGACGTTCCTTCTTCGAAGAAGGATTAGGACACAAAGATGGAACCACAATCTCTTGATTGATATTCCTGTTAGTGACCACCTTAGGTAGGAACCCAGGTTTAGTACGCAGAACTACCTTGTCTGAATGAAAAATCAGATAAGGAGAATCACAATGTAAGGCGGATAACTCAGAGACTCTTCGAGCCGAGGAAATCGCCATTAAAAATAGAACTTTCCAAGATAACAGCTTGATATCAATGGAATGAAGGGGTTCAAACGGAACACCCTGTAAAACATTAAGAACTAAGTTCAAACTCCATGGTGGAGCAACAGTTTTAAACACAGGCTTGATCCTAGCTAAAGCCTGACAAAAAGCTTGAACGTCCGGAACTTCTGACAGACGTTTGTGTAAAAGAATGGACAGAGCTGAAATCTGTCCCTTTAAGGAACTAGCGGATAAACCCTTTTCTAAACCTTCTTGTAGAAAAGACAATATCCTCGGAATCCTAACCTTACTCCATGAGCAACTCTTGGATTCGCACCAATATAAGTATTTGCGCCATATCTTATGATAAATCTTTCTGGTAACAGGTTTCCTAGCCTGTATTAAGGTATCAATTACTGACTCCGAAAATCCACGCTTTGATAGAATCAAGCGTTCAATCTCCAAGCAGTCAGCTTCAGAGAAATTAGATTTTGATGTTTGAAAGGACCCTGAACTAGAAGGTCCTGTCTCGGAGGTAGAGACCAAGGTGGACAGGATGACATGTCCACTAGATCTGCATACCAAGTCCTGCGTGGCCATGCAGGCGCTATTAGAATCACTGATGCTCTCTCCTGTTTGATTCTGGCAATCAATCGAGGAAGCATCGGGAAGGGTGGAAACACATAAGCCATCCCGAAGGTCCAAGGTGCTGTCAAAGCATCTATCAGAACCGCTCCCGGATCCCTGGATCTGGACCCGTAACGAGGAAGCTTGGCATTCTGTCGAGACGCCATGAGATCTATCTCTGGTTTGCCCCAACGTCGAAGTATTTGGGCAAAGACCTCCGGATGAAGTTCCCACTCCCCCGGATGAAAAGTCTGACGACTTAAGAAATCTGCCTCCCAGTTCTCCACTCCCGGGATGTGGATTGCTGACAGGTGGCAAGAGTGAGACTCTGCCCAGCGAATTATCTTTGATACTTTCATCATTGCTAGGGAGCTTCTTGTCCCTCCCTGATGGTTGATGTAAGCTACAGTCGTGATGTTGTCCGACTGAAACCTGATGAACCCCCCGAGTTGTTAACTGGGGCCAAGCCAGAAGGGCATTGAGAACTGCTCTCAATTCCAGAATGTTTATTGGTAGGAGACTCTCCTCCTGATTCCATAGTCCCTGAGCCTTCAGAGAATTCCAGACAGCGCCCCAACCTAGTAGGCTGGCGTCTGTTGTTACAATTGTCCAGTCCGGCCTGCTGAATGGCATCCCCCTGGACAGATGTGGCCGAGAAAGCCACCATAGAAGAGAATTTCTGGTCTCTTTTTTTTTTTTTTTTTTTTTTTTTTAAATTTCTTTTTATTGAGGTTCACCATGTGATAGAGTATAATCAAACCAATAATGTGACCTTTGTGGGTATGAACAGAAAAAAAGATAATACCTCACAATATAGATATTTACATAACATGGCATATAACATACGTATATTAAATTTCTCCCACATCAAGATCAAATAAAATAAAAAGGAGAAATAACACTAAACATTTGTTCTTAACCTCAGTTTTCCAAACTACGAGCAATCCTTCCGAAAAAGAAAGAAAAATGTCTGATTGATTTACAATTAGTTTCTACTAAATTAAGGATCTAAGTACCTCGGCTTCAAAAGATACCAAAAAGGAAAAAACGAAGAAAAAACATTAACAGGAAAACGTAGCACAAAGCGCAAAAGTGGGGGAGAGAGGGAGCGGGCGAAGGGGGGAAAACAGAGAGAAAGGAGCGAAGCGGCGAAGATAGAGAAAAAAAAAAAAAAAAAAAAAGCTTTACCCTGTATCAAGTAGCCCTTTCTGTTAGCCATAGCCTGGGTAATGCACCGGATATAATCAGATTTAAGAATGGCACTGCATTTTGGAAAGGTTTCAAAAAGTGACCCTGCTGCTCTGCTGTCCATGAACTGATCAGGCTTCCCCATTTATTAAAGTAATTTTTAAATTGTCTTTCTGAATCATGCTTAAGGTTCTGCCTTTCTACCAACATCTGGGTTTTGATAGCATTAGTGACTTCCCTAATACAGGGAGTTTCTCTCTGTCTCCATTTTTTGAAAAGTAGACTGCGTGCCACCAGAATAACTAAATTCACCAGCTGCCTGTCCCCTATATTGGCCGTCTTTTTTAAAAAAAATACATGCTCTGCCTGTAACTCAATTTTATTCTGTAGATAGCAGTTCAACCAATACTGGGCCTTTGCCCAGTATTGCCTAACTTTTGGACAGCTCCAAATACAATGTAACAAATCTGCCCCTGCCCTTTTGCATTTGAAACAATTCCCTGCCCTTGATTGCGTCCACTTGGCCATTCTAGCTGGGGTCAAGTAAAAGTTATTTATGATTTTGCACTGTGACTCTCTCCAGCTAATACATGAGGTTGCCTCTGCCGCAAATTTAATGCTTTCTGATATGTCCTCACTTTGTAACCTATCAAAGTATTTATTGAATTTTTCCTTGGCTAGGTTAATATGTTCCAGTCCCTTGATTGTCAGAATTTTTTGATACCACCAGGAAATTGAACGTTTCCCTGCTTGGTACAACTTTAGGCCCGGGGCTATTTGAAGCAATCCCCATTCCGTTGCCACTTCTCTATCCGTACTTTCAATATAATGACGTATCTGCAAATATGCATAAAAGTTATTGGTTGGAAGGTGATATTGTTCTACCAGGCTCTGAAAGGTACAGATCAAGCCATCCCTATCATTTTTTAGTTGCGCAAAATAGCTCAGACCCTTCTCCCTCCAGTCAGAAAACACTTTGTAGTTAAGGCCTGGTGGGAAATCCACACACCCAATAATCGGTAGATATGGAGACACCCGGAATTCCTGTCCCACTAAGGAGCAGTATAACTGCCACCCTTTAATAATATTAGTGAATGTTAACAATCCCTCTATATTCTGGGGCAGTTTCCTATAAGGACAGTGTAATATGGCTTGAGGGCTGAAGGGCCTGATCAGCTCTGCGTCTAACGTATAGTATGTTACGTATTCTGCTTTGGTAAGCCAGTCTAATCCGAATTTGGCCAGAGCTATTAGATTATAATGTTTGATATTTGGAATGGAAAACCCTGCAAATGATTTAGAGTTGCTCATTTTATCTATCGAAATTCTTGGTCTCTTTTTCCCCCAGATAAAAGAAGAACAGGCTTTGTTATATCTGATTATGTCTTTCCTCGTGATAAGGAGGGGTAAATTTTGCAGCAGGAATAGGACTTTAGGAAATATGATTGTCTTAATTATCATACATCTGGCCGAGATTGACAGAAAAAACAGATTCCATTTATTAAGATCAGCCTGAATATTATCAAAAAATTCCTTGAAATTTAATTGATACCATTCCCTCGGATCCCTGGCAATCTTGATACCTAGATAGTTGATAGCCTTCACTTCTCTAAAAATATGATTAGAACTCTGCCTAGTTTTGTTGACCCATAGTAGCTCAGATTTTTTAGGATTGATCTTGTAACCCGAGAAAGTGCTATACTCTGTGATGATTTTAAGGACACTTGGAATCGAATTTACGGTATCTTGCAGACACAAGAGTATATCATCAGCATATAGAGATATGAGTAAATTCTCCCTACCAATCTTAACTGGTTGAATTGATTGCCGGATATATACTGCCAGGGGTTCTAGAGCAAGATCAAACAAAAGTGGGGATAATGGGCAGCCCTGTCGGGTTCCTTTCTCTAAAGTAATATGTTGTGTTACTTCACCGTTCACTAAAAGCTGTGACCTGGGTTCCTTATAGACCATTCTCACCAGATCGACCAATCGGCCAGAGAAACCGAAATTTTCCAAAGAGGTTATGAGGTGATTCCATTCAATGGAGTCAAAAGCTTTTTCAGCATCGATGGTGATTAATGCAAAGTCTTTTTTCATGATGTTATTGTACTCACTTCTGTGCCGTTGGCCGATCTGGTGAAAGTGGTCTACTACTGTCAGGACTCTTCTCATATTCCGGACTGAATTCCTGTTCGGGATGAAACCTACCTGATCTGTGTGTATCAGTTTACCTATGACTCTCTTTAATCTGTCAGCGATAATTGACATCAAGATTTTATAGTCCTGATTTAACAGGGAGATAGGACGGTAAGCTGATAACTGATCTGGCTTTTTTCCCTTCTTATGTATCAAGGTAACAATTGAATCCGAGAAGTAAGGGGATTTTAAGGCTTGTGTTAAAAAATACTCATTATATAGGTTTTTTAATGTAATGCCAAATGTACCTGATAGAATTTTGTAAAATTCGATCGGTAGGCCATCAGGGCCTGCTGCTTTTCCAGATTTTATCCTATGTATTACCTTCACTATTTCTGCTTCTGTTATAGCAGCATTAATACCGTCTAAATCCACTGCTGATAGTTTAGGCAGTTTATTTTTTTCCCAAAATTGTTTCTTTGCCGTTTCATCTATTCCACCACTGGTATAAATACTCTGAAAATACTTATAAAATGTTTCCCTGATCTCTGCCGGTTGGGTTATTACCTTGTTGCCCTCTTTTATTGCTGCTATAATGTTTTTCTTTTGTCGAAACTTTACTATTTTAACCAGATGCTTGGCAGAAAGCCCATGAAATCCTTGATACTTGGACCTTGCCTTAAGGTCCTCCCCTGCCCATTTCTCTCTAAAAAAGTCCTCCCTTTCATTCTTAGAGGAGATATAATTGCTCCATGTGGCTTGATTCGGGGATTGGAGGAATCTATTATATGTGTTTCTAAGCTGATTCGCCAATTGTAACTCTCTTGCTCTCAACTTTCGCGTTAACTTAACCATGTATCCCTTAATTTCTCCACGCATAACTGCTTTTCCTGCTTCCCAGAAAGTTTCCGTTTTGTTGATGTATTCATTATTTAAATCACAATACTCTAACCATTTTGCTTTTAACCAGTTAATAAACTGTATATTTTGACTCATATAGGCTGGGAAATGAAACGAGTTCCCGGGTCTTCTCATTCTCTTATCTGGCCAAACCCTCAGACTTATGATAGCGTGGTCAGATAGCAGAATATCTGCTATTTGGGTTTCGGCTTCAAGCCTGGCTACTTGCTGGCTTATCAAAAATAAGTCAATGCGGGAGAAGCTTCTATGCGTCTTTGATTCACATGTATATACCCGTTCATCCGGGTGTTGCAACCGCCAGATGTCATTTAATTTTAATGACTTGATATAATTCCTAAAGAATTTGGCCTCTCTATTGTTTGCTTGACCGCCTCTGACTCTGGACCTATCCATCTCAGGATATAACGTAAGATTCATATCACCCGCTATAACCAAGTTCTGCTCTACGTGTGGTATGAGTTTCTGTTGGACTTTTTGCCAGAAACTTTTCTCGAGTTTATTTGGGGCATATATGTTGCAAAAAGTCCAGCTGACATCCTCTATCTGCATCTGGAGGACTATATACCTGCCCTGCTGATCACACTCTTGTTTTAAGATTTTATAGTTAACCTTTTTATTTATAATAATGGCCACTCCGCGCTTCCGCTTATTGCAGGAAGTCGCAACAATTTCTGCCACCCAGTTCACTTTCAATTTTTCTATTTCGTGATCTTTTAGATGCAGTTCCTGCAGGAAAATGATGTCAGCCTTCTCTCCTTTCAGCATTCTCAGAACATTTTTCCGTTTAGTGGGGGAAGTTATTCCCCCCACATTCCATGACACTAGTTTTAAAGGTTCTGACATTTTAATCTTTTAACCAGGCATCTAAAGCTTGAGAGAAGAAAGAAGAGGGAAAAAAGAGAGAGAAAAAAAAAAAAAAAAAAAAAAAAAAAAGGCGTGCAAAGGGTACTATGTCCATTGCCGCTACCATTAAGCCGATCACCTCCATGCATTGAGCTACTGACGGGTGTTGAATGGAATGAAAGACACGGCATGCATTTTGAAGCTTTGTTAACCTGTCTTCTGTCAGGTAAATCTTCATTTCTACAGAATCTATCAGAGTCCCCAAGAAGGGAACTCTTGTGAGTGGAAAAAGAGAACTCTTCTTTTCGTTCACCTTCCATCCATGCGACCTTAGAAATGCCAGTACTAACTCTGTATGAGACTTGGCAGTTTGAAAGCTTGAAGCTTGTATCAGAATGTCGTCTAGGTACGGAGCTACCGAAATTCCTTGCGGTCTTAGTACCGCCAGAAGAGCACCCAGAACCTTTGTGAAGATTCTTGGAGCCGTAGCCAATCCGAATGGAAGAGCTACAAACTGGTAATGCCTGTCTAGAAAGGCAAACCTTAGATACCGGTAATGATCTTTGTGAATCGGTATGTGAAGGTAAGCATCCTTTAAATCCACTGTGGTCATGTACTGACCCTTTTGGATCATGGGTAAAATTGTCCGAATAGTTTCCATTTTGAACGATGGAACTCTTAGGAATTTGTTTAGGATCTTTAAATCCAAGATTGGCCTGAAAGTTCCCTCTTTTTTGGGAACCACAAACAGATTTGAGTAAAACCCTTGTCCTTGTTCCGACCGCGGAACCGGATGGATCACTCCCATTAATAAAAGATCTTGTACGCAGCGTAGAAACGCCTCTTTCTTTATTTGGTTTGTTGACAACCTTGACAGATGAAAACTCCCTCTTGGGGGAGAGGATTTGAAGTCCAGAAGGTATCCCTGAGATATGATCTCTAACGCCCGGGGATCCTGGACATCTCTTGCCCAAGCCTGGGTGAAGAGAGAAAGTCTGCCCCCCACTAGATCCGTTCCCGGATCGGGGGCCCTCGATTCATGCTGTCTTAGGGGCAGCAGCAGGTTTCCTGGCCTGCTTGCCCTTGTTCCAGGACTGGTTAGGTCTCCAGCCTTGTCTGTAGCGAGCAACAGCTCCTTCCTGTTTTGGTGCAGAGGAAGTTGATGCTGCTCCTGCTTTGAAATTACGAAAGGAACGAAAATTAGACTGTCTAGCCTTAGGTTTGGCTCTGTCTTGAGGCAGGGCATGGCCTTTACCCCCTGTAATGTCAGCGATAATTTCTTTCAACCCGGGCCCGAATAAGGTCTGCCCTTTGAAAGGAATATTAAGCAATTTAGATTTAGAAGTAACATCAGCTGACCAGGATTTTAGCCACAGTGCTCTGCGCGCCTGAATGGCGAATCCGGAATTTTTAGCCGTAAGTTTAGTTAAATGTACTACGGCATCCGAAATAAATGAGTTAGCTAACTTAAGGGCTTTAAGCTTGTGTGTAATCTCATCTAATGGAGCTGATTCAAGTGTCTATTCCAGAGACTCAAACCAAAATGCTGCTGCAGCCGTGACAGGCGCAATGCATGCAAGAGGTTGCAATATAAAACCTTGTTGAACAAACATTTTCTTAAGGTAACCCTCTAACTTTTTATCCATTGGATCTGAAAAGGCACAGCTATCCTCCACCGGGATAGTGGTACGCTTAGCTAAAGTAGAAACTGCTCCCTCCACCTTAGGGACCGTTTGCCATAAGTCCCGTGTGGTGGCGTCTATTGGAAACATCTTTCTAAATATTGGAGGGGGTGAGAACGGCACACCGGGTCTATCCCACTCCTTAGTAACAATTTCAGTAAGTCTCTTAGGTATAGGAAAAACGTCAGTACTCGACGGTACCGCAAAATATTTATCCAACCTACACAATTTCTCTGGTATTGCAACTGTGTTACAATCATTCAGAGCCGCTAACACCTCCCCTAGTAATACACGGAGGTTTTCCAGCTTAAATTTAAAATTTGAAATATCTGAATCCAGTCTGTTTGGATCAGAACCGTCACCCGCAGAATGAAGCTCTCCATCCTCATGTTCTGCAAATTGTGACGCAGTATCTGACATGGCCCTAATATTATCAGCGCACTCTGTTCTCACCCCAGAGTGATCACGCTTACCTCTTAGTTCTGGTAATTTAGCCAAAACTTCAGTCATAACAGTAGCCATATCCTGTAATGTGTTTGTAATGGCCGCCCAGATGTACTCGGCGCTACAATATCACGCACCTCCCGAGCGGGAGATGCAGGTACTGACACGTGAGGCGAGTTAGTCGGCATAACTCTCCCCTCGTTGTTTGGTGAAATATGTTCAATTTGTACAGATTGACTTTTATTTAAAGTAACATCAATGCAGTTAGTACATAAATTTCTATTGGGCTCCACTTTGGCTTTAGCACATATAGCACAGATATCTTCCTCTGAATCAGACATGTTTAACACACTAGCAAATAAACTAGCAACTTGGAAATACTTTTCAAGTAATTTACTATAATATGCAAAACGTACTGTGCCTATAAGAAGCACAGAAAAAGTTATGACAGTTGAAAATTGATAAACTGAACAGTTATAGCATCAAATCTTTGTAAAAAAAAAAACACACTTTTAGCAAAGGATTGCTCCCATTAGCAAAGGATAATTAACCCTGATAGCAGAAAAAAAAAAAAAAAATACAGAAATAAACGTTTTTTATCACAGTCAACTACAATCTCACAGCTCTGCTGTGAGTGATTACCTCCCTCAAAACAAGTTTTGAAGACCCCTGAGTTCTGTAGAGATGAACCGGATCATGCAGGGAAGACAATAAACTTCTGACTGAATTTTTTGATGCGTAGCAAAAGCGCCAAAAAAGGCCCCTCCCCCTCATACACAACAGTGAGAGAGATCAGTAAACTGTCATAAATTAAATAAAAACGACTGCCAAGTGGAAAAATAGTGCCCAAAACATTTTTTCACCCAGTACCTCAGAAAATTAAACGATTTTACATGCCAGCAAAAACGTTTAACATAAATAAATTAAGTGTTATTAAAAAGCCTGTTGCTAGTCCCTGCAAATTAGGCTAAAGTCTTATGCATACAGTATAATTCCAGTGAAGTGCCATTCCCCAGAATACTGAAGTGTAAAATATACATACATGACAGCCTGATACCAGTTGCTGCTACTGCATTTAAGGCTGAGTTTACATTATATCGGTATGGCAGAATTTCTCATCAATTCCATTGTCAGAAAATAATAAGCTGCTACATACCTCATGCAGATTAATCTGCCCGCTGTCCCCTGATCTGAAGTTTACCTCTCCTCAGATGGCCGAAAAACAGCAATATGATCTTAACTACTCCGGCTAAAATCATAGAAAAAAACTCAGGTAGATTCTTCTTCAAATTCTACCAGAGAAGGAATAACACACTCCGGTGCTATTATAAAATAACAAACTTTTGATTGAAGGTATAAAACTAAGAATAATCACCACAGTCCTCTCACACATCCTATCTATTCGTTGGGTGCAAGAGAATGACTGGAGGTGACGTAGAGGGGAGGAGCTATATAGCAGCTCTGCTGGGTGAATCCTCTTGCACTTCCTGTTGGGGAGGAGTTAATATCCCAGAAGTAATGATGACCCGTGGACTGACCACACTTAACAGGAGAAACAAGCATTTTTCCAGTACACATATTAACAAAAATGCTTCTAGTAAAATGTATTGTTTTCGTTATAGCTGTTACTGTACACAAAAGTGTCTCGTACACCTACATTAAAGGGATACAAAACCCAATTTTTTCCCCTAATTCAGATAGAGCAGGCAATTTTAAGCAACTTTCTAATTTACTCCTATTATCATTTTTTCTTTGTTCTCTTGCTATCTTTATTTGAAAAAGCAGGAATGTAAGCATAGGAACTGGCCCATATCTTTTTGGTTCAATAATTTTTATTGGTATTTAAGTTTCAAAACATTACATCAGAAAAAGATTAAATTCAACATTTGAAACACATTTTTAAGTGCAATAACAATTATTGTCGATCAAGAGCTTATCTATGAAATACTTCCATACGATGGCCCATATCTTTTATTTGAAAAAGCATAGGAGTCGGCCCATTTTTGGTTCAGCACCCGGGTAGTGCTAAAGGCTAAATATAACCACTAATCAGCAAGTGCTACTCAAGTGCTGAACCAAAAATGGGCCGGCTCCTATGCTTTTTCAAATAAAGATAGCCAGAGAACGAAGAAAATGTATAATAGGAGTAAATTACAAAGTTGCTTAAAATTGCATGCTCTATCTGAATTATGAAATTTGGGTTTTGTGTCCCTTTAAAGTCCCATGCCTGCTCATAGCGCCAGCAGTGTCACAACTGAAGATATTACTGAACAAGAGCTGTGTCTGAATGCAGATGCATTGCAGAATTTAATTTATTCAGAAATTAAATGCATTCATCTGCCTTTTAATTTTGATATTTATGTCCCTTTAAAGGGACAGTCAATGTTAATATGTTACATAATTCTTCAACATGCATTGAATTATCGAACATTAATTTAGCGACACCTGTAAAAAAATAAAGTATATTAAAGATTTAATATGCTTACCTTCCCTTCCTCGCCGTCTTTTTATGCTCCTCTGTTTTTCTCAAAAGCGTGTGACTGGAGCGCTGTCTAATGACAGCGTCCAAGATTGCCCCAATGAACTAAATGTAGTGCGCTCTTGTGCTACACTTAGTTCAATGACAAGATCAGGGGCACTGTGCTTTTGAAAAAAAGGAGCAGAACATAACGGCAAGGAAAGAAAGGAAAGCTTGGGGGGGTTAAATCTTTAATATACTTAGTTTTTTTACAGGTGTCGCTAAATTAATGCTACATAATTCTGCACATAGTGCAGAATTATGTAACATTAATAATAAAGCTGACTGTCCTTTTAATTAATAATTAGTAATCAAATAACTAAATGGTACTTTTTTTATCCCATTTTTTAAATTAATTTGATGATGATGTGCTTCTTACTCAGATAATACCATATGATTATAAGTTATGTAGATTAGACCACAAAGGGAAGGTAAAATTTGTAAATAAAAACATATAAAAATATTTATATACTGGCCCTGCAATTAATGTAACCCATGATTTAAATTAATTTAGAATAATTGAATCAACATAAGGTAAATATACCCTACATGGATAAATACCACCATTTGGTAAAATATGAGCATTTGTACTCTGGCATTGCGATAATAAGCATTCCTAAAAAGTATGCAGCGCAGATAATTATTTTAAGGTATATCTAGAAGTATTTTTATTAAAGGAACACTGAACCCAATTTTTTTTCTTTCATGATTCAGATAGACCATGCAATTTTAAGCAACTTTCTAATTTACTCCTATTATCAATTTTTCTTCATTCTCTTGCTATCTTTATTTGAAAAAGAAGGCATCTAAGCTAATGAGCAAGCACATTTTTGGTTCAGATCCATGGACAGCACTTGTTTATTGGTGATGTCCAATCAGCAAGGACAACCCAGGTTGCTCACCAAAAATGGGCCGGCATCTAAACTTACATTCTTGCTTTTCAAATAAACATACCAAGAGAACGAAGAAAAATTGATAATAGGAGTAAATTAGAAAGTTGCTTAAAATGTCATGCTCTATCTGAATCACGAAAGAAAAAAATTGGGTTCAGTGTCCCTTTAAACAGCAAAACTGTTTAAAAGCCCTGTTTTTTTTAGCTACAGATTTAAATCCAAAGACTGTCCAGCTGCTTGTTCTAGTTCTTCTTTTTTCTCTTGTCATCCGACTGCATGCATTTGCTGCTAACATTTATCCGTGCACGAGCAAGTGTTCCTGTAGCTGTGCTTCCTGCTCTCACACAACCAATCTCACAAGAGCAGGGTTTGTCAATTATTCCAGTTAGATCTGACTATGTCTTAACTCTCAATGTGAAAGGTTAAAGGGATACTAACCCCAATTTTTTTCTTTCATGATTCAGATAGAGCATGCAATTTTAAGCAACTTTCTAACTTACTCCTATTTTCAATTTTTCTTTGTTCTCTTGCTATCTTGATTTGAAAAAGCAGTAATGAAAGGTTAGGAACCGGCCCATTTTTAGTTCAGCACCTTGGTAGAGCTGCTGATTGGTTTGCTACATTTAGCAACAAATCAGCAAGTGCTACCCAGGTGCTGAACAAAAAATGGTCCGGCTCTAAAGCTTACAGTACTGCTTTTTCAAATCAAGATAGCATGAGAACAAAGAAAAATTGATAATAGGAGTGAATTAGAAAGGTGCTTAAAATCTCATGCTCTATCTGAATCATGAAAGAAAAAAACTTGGGTTTAATGTCCCTTTAAGAGCCACTGTTTATTAACAAGCGTTGCAGGCTCAAGGGATTTCTAAGAATAAGGAAAAGCATTACACATTACATTAGTGTTGTAATGCAGCTATATGTTTGTTTAATGTTGCCATCTGTTAATAATTATTATTTACAGAATAAAGTTAGCACAAGCTTGCTGGTTTGGTTTTTCGCTTAAAAAAAAACAAAACAAAAAAACAAAAACAAACAAACAGACAAGGATAAAATCATAGGGATAAACTGATGCTTACCGGCTCTCAGCGCATCCAAGATTATTGCAGAAGCTACTTCAGGAGGTGAACATATGACAACTCCCGCTACTCTGAATAAAGAAAAAAATAAAACATCCATTAATAAAAAAGCATTAACTTTTTTTAAACATGAGGACATCATTGATCAGAAAATTACTACATTTAGTCCTTCAATACCTCACCAAAGTTAAAATAAACAGCAAAAAGTTCCTCCTTACTGAAAACAAACAACAACGGTACACAATGCACAGAGGGCTGGCATATCAAGCGCTACTCTTGTGCAGTGTAACAGGACTGATGGTTCTCTGGCATTTTTCCAGTGGACTGTGCACCTTTATATTCATCGCTTGTGTTTTAATAATGAACTTTGTAATGCACTGATGGTATACCGGAGGACTACGGAGACATCTGTTTATACTGTTGCTATAGATGCACACTCTCTTGCAGTTTTGTTCAGGAGGGCAACTTGGAAGTGGGGCCTACAGGGACATTGTTACTTTGTGATGCTGCACTAAAAGAAGATAGCTGTCTAAATACAATCTTCCCTTTTGTTCTTAATAGTATGCATCTTGAGGAAGGTTGAGGGTTTGAAAAGACAGTGGCTTGCAAAATATATACAGTCATGGCCAAAATTATGGGCACCCCTGCATTTCAGTCAGATAATGCACCACTTTGCCCAGAAAAACAGAATTTATGCTTACCTGATAAATTACTTTCTCCAACGGTGTGTCCGGTCCACGGCATCATCCATTACTTGTGGGAAATATTCTCCCCCACAGGGAAAGGCAAGGAGAGCACACAGCAAGAGCTGTCCATATAGCTCCCCCTCTGGCTCCGCCCCCCCAGTCATTCGACCGACGGTTAGGAGAAAAAGGAGAAACTATAGGGTGCCGTGGTGACTGTAGTGTATAAAGAATTTTTTTTTTAACCTGATTAGGAAACCAGGGCGGGCCGTGGACCGGACACACCGTTGGAGAAAGTAATTTATCAGGTAAGCATAAATTCTGTTTTCTCCAACATTGGTGTGTCCGGTCCACGGCGTCATCCATTACTTGTGGGAACCAATACCAAAGCTTTAGGACACGGATGAAGGGAGGGAGCAAATCAGGTTACCTAAATGGAAGGCACCACGGCTTGCAAAACCTTTCTCCCAAAAATAGCCTCCGAAGAAGCATAAGTATCAAATTTGTAGAATTTGGCAAAAGTGTGCAGAGAGGACCAAGTCGCTGCCTTACATATCTGATCAACAGAAGCCTCGTTCTTGTAGGCCCAAGTGGAAGCCACAGCCCTAGTAGAGTGAGCTGTGATTCGGTCAGGAGGTTGCCGTCCGGCAGTCTCATAAGCCAATCGGATAATGCTTTTCAGCCAGAAAGAGAGAGAGGTAGCAGTAGCTTTTTGACCTCTCCTCTTACCAGAGTAAACGACAAACAAAGATGAGGTTTGTCTAAAATCTTTTGTTGCTTCTAAGTAGAACTTTAAAGCACGAACAACATCTAAATTGTGTAACAAACGTTCCTTCTTTGAAACTGGATTCGGACACAGAGAAGGAACAACTATTTCCTGGTTAATATTCTTGTTGGAAACAACTTTTGGAAGAAAACCAGGCTTAGTACGCAAAACAACCTTATCTGAATGGAAAACCAGATAGGGTGGATTACATTGCAAAGCAGATAATTCAGAAACTCTTCTAGCAGAAGAAATAGCAACCAAAAATAGAACTTTCCAAGATAATAACTTAATATCTATGGAATGTAAAGGTTCAAACGGAACCCCTTGAAGAACTGAAAGAACTAAATTTAGACTCCAAGGAGGAGTCATGGGTCTGTAAACAGGCTTGATTCTAACCAAAGCCTGAACAAAAGCTTGTACATCTGGCACAGCTGCCAGTCGTTTGTGTAACAAGACAGATAAAGCAGAAATCTGTCCTTTTAGAGAACTAGCTGACAACCCTTTATCCAAACCTTCTTGGAGAAAGGAGAGAATCTTTGGAATTTTAATCTTACTCCAGGAGAATCCCTTGGATTCACACTAGCAGATATATTTTTTCCATATTTTATGGTAAATCTTTCTAGTCACAGGTTTTCTGGCTTGGACCAGAGTATCTATCACAGAATTCGAAAACCCACGCTTGGATAAAATTAAGCGTTCAATTTCCAAGCAGTCAGCTGCAGAGAAACTAGATTTGGATGTTCGAATGGACCTTGTACTAGAAGATCCTGTCTCAAAGGTAGCTTCCATGGTGGAGCCGATGACATATTCACCAGGTCTGCATACCAAGTCCTGCGTGGCCACGCAGGAGCTATCAGAATCACCGAGGCCTTCTCCTGTTTGATCCTGGCTATGAGCCTGGGAAGGAGAGGAAACGGTGGAAACACATACGCTAGGTTGAACGACCAAGGCGCCACTAATGCATCCACTAGAGTCGCCTTGGGATCCCTGGATCTGGACCCGTGGCAAGGAATCTTGAAGTTCTGACGGGACGCCATTAGATCCATGTCTGGAATGCCCCATAATTGGGTTAACTGAGCAAAGACCTCCGGGTGGAGTTCCCACTCCCCCGGATGGAAAGTCTGACGACTCAAATAGTCCGCCTCCCAGTTGTCTACTCCTGGGATGTGAATAGCGGATAGATGGCAGGAGTGATTCTCTGCCCATTGGATAATCTTGGTTACTTCCTTCATCGCTAGGGAACTCTTTGTTCCCCCCTGATGATTGATGTACGCAACAGTCGTTATGTTGTCCGACTGAAATCTTATGAACCTGGCTTCCGCTAGTTGAGGCCAAGCCAGGAGCGCATTGAATATTGCTCTTAGTTCCAAAATGTTTTTCGGGAGAAGCGACTCTTCCCGAGACCATAGGCCCTGAGCTTTCAGGGAGTCCCAGACCGCGCCCCACCCCAAGAGGCTAGCGTCGGTCGTGACGATGACCCACTCCGGTCTGCGGAAACTCATTCCCTGAGACAGGTGATCCTGGGTCAACCACCAGAGAAGTGAGTCCCTGGTTACCTGGTCTACTTGAATTTGGGGAGACAAGTCTGTATAGTCCCCATTCCACTGATTGAGCATGCACAGCTGTAATGGTCTTAGATGAATTTGAGCAAAAGGAACCACGTCCATTGCTGCGACCATTAGTCCTATTACTTCCATGCACTGAGCTATGGAGGGTTGAGGAATAGAATGAAGAACTCGACAAGCGTTTAGAAGCTTTAGCTTTCTGACTTCTGTCAGGAAGATCTTCATTTCCACAGAATCTATTATTGTTCCCAGAAAAGGAACCCTTGTGGACGGTGACAGTGAACTCTTTTCTATGTTCACCTTCCACCCGTGAGATCTGAGAAAAGCCAACACAATGTCTGTGTGGGCCCTTGCTTTGGAAAGAGACTACGCTTGGATTAGGATGTCGTCTAGATAAGGTGCTACAGCGATGCCCCTCGGCCTTAGGACCGCTAGAAGGGACCCTAGCACCTTTGTGAAAATTCTGGGAGCGGTGGCTAAACCGAATGGAAGAGCCACGAACTGGTAATGTTTGTCCAGAAAGGCGAACCTCAGGAACTGATGATGAGTTTTGTGGATTGGAATATGCAGATACGCATCCTTTAGATCCACGGTAGTCAAATATTGACCCTGCTGGATTGTCGGCAAGATTGTCCGAATGGTTACCATTTTGAAGGATGGAACTCTGAGGAACTTGTTTAATATCTTTAAATCCAGAATTGGCCTGAAAGTTCCCTCTTTTTTGGGAACCACAAACAGGTTTGAGTAAAAACCTAGACCTTGTTCCCCGGAGGGGACTGGGTTTATCACTCCCATCTTTGATAGGTCTCTTACACAATGTAAGAATGCCTGTTTCTTTATCTGGTCTGAAGATAAGCGAGACAGGTGGAACCTTCCCCTTGGAGGAAGTCCCTTGAACTCTAGCAGGTATCCCTTGGAGACTATCTCTAGTGCCCAGGGATCCGGAACATCTCTTGCCCAAGCCTGAGCGAAGAGAGATAGTCTTCCCCCTACCAGATCCGGTCCCGGATCGGGGGCTACCCCTTCATGCTGTCTTGGTAGCAGCAGCAGGTTTCTTGGTCTGTTTACCCTTGTTCCAGCCTTGCATGGGCTTCCAAGCGGGTTTGGGCTGGGCCGCGTTACCTTCTTGTCTAGCGGCAGAGGAGTTATTAGCCGGTCCGTTCCTGAAATTGCGAAAGGAACGAAAATTAGACTTGTTCTTAGCCTTAAACGGCCTATCCTGTGGGAGGGCATGGCCCTTACCCCCAGTGATGTCTGAAATAATTTCCTTCAATTCCGGCCCAAAAAGGGTCTTACCCTTGAAAGGAATATTAAGTAACTTAGTCTTGGACGACACATCTGCCGACCAGGATTTTAGCCAAAGCGCCCTCCACGCTACTATAGCAAAACCTGAGTTTTTCGCCGCCAATTTCGTTATTTGAAAGGCGGCATCCAATATAATGGAATTAGCTAATTTCAATGCGTGAATTCTGTCCATGACTTCTTCATAGGAAGTCTCTTTCTGGAGCGACCTTTCTAGTTCCTCGAACCAAAAGGACGCCGCTGAAGTGACAGTAATAACACACGTAGCTGGTTGAAGGATGAACCCTTGCTGAACAAAAATCTTTTTAAGCAATCCTTCCAATTTTTTATCCATAGGATCTTTGAAAGCGCAGCTGTCCTCTATAGGAATAGTGGTGCGCTTCGCTAGTGTTGAAACAGCTCCCTCAACCTTCGGGACAGTCTGCCATGCGTCCCTTCTAGGGTCTACTATGGGAAACATTTTCTTAAATATAGGAGGTGGGGCAAAGGGTACACCTGGCTTCTCCCACTCCTTTTCCACTATGTTCGCTACCCTTTTGGGCATTGGAAAAGCGTTGTCGTGCACTGGGACCTCTAAAAATTTGTCCAATTTGCACAACTTCTCTGGTACTACCATAGAATCACAGTCATCCAGAGTAGCTAATACCTCCTTTAGCAAAGCGCGGAGATGTTCTAGCTTAAACTTAAATGCTACTATATCAGGTTCTGTCTGTTGAGAAATTTTTCCTGAGTCTGAAATTTCACCCTCAGACAGCCCTTCCCTCACAGCCAATTCCGATTGATGTGAGGGTAAAATAGATAAAGCATTGTCAGCGTCTGATTGTTCATCCCTTTTATCTGTATTTAAAGCTGAACAATCACGCTTTCTCTGAAATGCTGGCAGTTTGGATAAAAGATTTGCTATAGAATTATCCACTACTGCTGTTAATTGTTGCATAGAAATAAGCACTGGCGCGCTAGGTGTCGCCTGCGCAGGCAAAGCTGGTGTAGACACAGAAGGAGAGGATGTAGAACTATCCCCACTACCTTCATTAGATAAATCATCTTGGGCAACATTATGAAATGTAACAGAGCTGTCCCCATTTTGTTTGGACGCTATGGCACAATTATCACAAACACTCAAAGGGGGAACCACATTTGTCTCTACACACACAGAACATAGGTTATCTGATGGCACAGACATGTTAAACAGATTTAGGCAGGCAAACAATGCAATAAAAACGATTTTAAACAAAAACGTTACTGTCTCTTTAAATAATAAAATGACACACTTTATTTCTGAATGTTCAAAAAACTATGAAGGCAATATCCGATTTTTCTGAAATTTGGACCCCAGTGTCTTAATGCTTAGAAAGTATTGCACAGCAAATATGGAGAATCTAGCTCTTAAAACAAGCAAACCGGAGCTAATTGTTGGATTTAACCGTTTTTATACACCACAATCACTGCTACAGCATTGCTGCAGCTTTTACCTTCCTTAGGGGTCAACCATCCACAGAAATAAGCCTTCTGGAGTCACTTTCTGAGCCACAGGACCCTCTCACATGGAACTGCATGCACTGCCTTGGAATCAACTACGCAGCTGAAGTGCCAAAATGAGGCCTCCTCCCTCAGTACACTAGAGTGAAGGGGCCTTACTGACTAGATTTAGGTGTCTAAAGCAAGCCAGATCAATAAAAAACGTCCCCAAGTGTATATGAGCTTATAAAACATTTCAATTGCCATCATATTGTAATAAAAAACAATCGATTTGGCCCCTAACAGTGTCTACCAGCATAAAAATCAAAAGGGGGAAGCCTGTTATCTTTTTTGCTGAGGTGAAAGAAAAATGGCTTACCGTTTTCCCTGAGGGGAAAAATGACTGTCATCTAGCATTAGCCTGTGTTGTTAGAAGGAGACTAGTCATACCTGAAGCAGATGAGTCTGCAAACTGTTACCCCCAACTGAAGTTCTCTGGTTTCAACAGTCCTGCATGGTAACAGAAATGGATTTTAGTTACTTGTGCTAAAATCATAGCCCTCTTAAACAGAAATCTTCATCACTTTTCTGTTGTAGAGTAAATAGTACAAGCCAGCACTATTTTAAAATAACAAACTCTTGATAGAAGAATAAAAAACTACAACTAACACCACAAACTACTCACCATCCCCGTGGAGATGCTACTTGTTCAGAGCGGCAAGGAGAATGACTGGGGGGGCGGAGCCAGAGGGGAAGCTATATGGACAGCTCTTGCTGTGTGCTCTTCTTGCCTTTCCCTGTGGGGGAGAATATTTCCCACAAGTAATGGATGACGCCGTGGACCGGACACACCAATGTTGGAGAAATAGTTGCAATTACAAATGTTTATGCATTCTTATGTTTATTTCTTTTGTTTGTATTGGTATGACACAAAAAATGGAGGAAAAAAAATCAAAATCTGACACATTCCAAGCAAAACTCCAAAAATGGACTGGACAAAATTATTGGCACCCTCAATTTAATATTTGGTAGCACACCCCTTGGAAAAAATAACTGAAATAAATTGCTTCCTGTAACCATCAATGAGTTTCTTACACCTCTCTACTGGAATTTTGGAGCACTCTTCTTTCGCCAATTGCTCCAGGTCTCTCAGAATGGAAGGGTTCCATTTCCCAACTGCTGTTTTGAGATCTCTCCACAGGTGCTCTATGGGATTGAGATCTGGACTCATTGCGGGACAGTTCATACAAATTAGCTCAGAACGATATGAAAATATACTGCACACGGCAAGGGGTTACTGTTTACCCCAAATCCATACAATGATCTAAAAGAATCCACAGCACCATAGGTAATCTTTAAAATGTTATACCTTTATTGTTCTCTCGTTTCGGCCCTTCTGACCTTAATCATGCATATAATACAGACTTGCCCATATTCACAATATATAGGCTGGTTAATTAACACTTAATTACACACAGACTTTCCAAAAACAAGCTCATGTGGTAAGGACACACCACCTAGTGGTTCTAACATAGTATTACATATATAAAATTAACCCTTAAAAACAACCTTACTGGTAAAACCAATTTAGCAGACACCACTTATGAGTTTAAATTCCTTTATCATCTCTTACTGCACTTACATATTAGGGGGATTTTTTTTGAAAAAAAAAAAATAGAAAATAGAGCACTGCTGCAATTTTATTGAAATACTGAAAAATCTATTTCCCTATTCAGTACTTTGGGGTACATGCTGTCTAAATGGTATATCCAGTATGTCTCTCTTTGTTTTAGAACCCTCTTTCTGTCTCCTCCCCCTCTTAGCTTTCCAACATGGTCAATGATTTGCCATCTCATTTGGCTTATTGTGTGACCAGCTTTCAAAAAATGATTAGACCCTGGTGCATCAGTGTTACTGCATCTGATATTGGACTTGTGTTGGTTCATCCTTTCCCTGCCCTTTCTAGTAGACTCTCCAATATAGATTAAAGAGCATGGACACTTAATGAGATATATACAGCGCTGCGGAATCTGTTGGCGCTCTACAAATACCTGATAATAATAATAATAATATATTATAAATGTGGTTTTACAAGTATAGTATCCCTTTATATTGAATTTGCGACCAGTTCTAGGGTGTACACATTTTCTCCCCTTAAAACATAGAATGGCAATTTGTGCAACCCAGGCAGGGATAGAAACCCAATGACTTCCAGCTGGTATATCTTTGGCTAATATTTTTAGCTGAAGCCTATGTCACTCTTTACCAAGCAGTCTTTAAGGTTTCTAACCCTCCTGTATGCCATTATGGTCGTTGCTGTAATATATTAATATCCTTATTACAATCTCTCACAATATCCCAGTGCTTTTTAATCATTTTAATTACTTCCTCACTATATAAGTTGAGCTGACACATTTGTACCCTGTGCCTGAAGGTCAGCTTGAATTTGTCTGGAAGTTGATAAAGGTTCTTTTTCCACCATTCGAACAATCCTTCCATGCAATCTTTGACCAATTTTTCACTTTCATCCACATCCAGGGAGACTAGCTACAGTGACATTGGTTGTAACCTTCATGACAATGTTGCGCACAGTGGACACAGGAACATTAAGATCTCTGGAGATGGACTTGTAACCTTGAGATTGTCCATGTTTTTCCACAATTTTTGTTCTCAAGTCCTCAGACAATTCTTGGCTACTCTTTCTCTTCGCCAGGCTCAGTGTGGCACACAGAAACACACAACAGAAAGGTTGAGTGTTTTTTTCACCATTTTCACTGGTTGCCGGTCTGATTTCTATATTGTCAGCACCTGTTTATTGATACAGGTGAGTTTACAGGGAGTGCAGAATTATTAGGCAAATGAGTATTTTGATCACATCATCCTCTTTATGCATGTTGTCTTACTCCAAGCTGTATAGGCTCGAAAGCCTACTACCAATTAAGCATATTAGGTGATGTGCATCTCTGTAATGAGAAGGGGTGTGGTCTAATGACATCAACACCCTATATCAGGTGTGCATAATTATTAGGCAACTTCCTTTCCTTTGGCAAAATGGGTCAAAAGAAGGACTTGACAGGCTCAGAAAAGTCAAAAATAGTAAGATATCTTGCAGAGGGATGCAGCACTCTTAAAATTGCAAAGCTTCTGAAGCGTGATCATCGAACAATCAAGCGTTTCATTCAAAATAGTCAACAGGGTCGCAAGAAGCGTGTGGAAAAACCAAGGCGCAAAATAACTGCCCATGAACTGAGAAAAGTCAAGCGTGCAGCTGCCAAGATGCCACTTGCCACCAGTTTGGCCATATTTCAGAGCTGCAACATCACTGGAGTGCCCAAAAGCACAAGGTGTGCAATACTCAGAGACATGGCCAAGGTAAGAAAGGCTGAAAGATGACCACCACTGAACAAGACACACAAGCTGAAACGTCAAGACTGGGCCAAGAAATATCTCAAGACTGATTTTTCTAAGGTTTTATGGACTGATGAAATGAGAGTGAGTCTTGATGGGCCAGATGGATGGGCCCGTGGCTGGATTGGTAAAGGGCAGAGAGCTCCAGTCCGACTCAGACGCCAGCAAGGTGGAGGTGGAGTACTGGTTTGGGCTGGTATCATCAAAGATGAGCTTGTGGGGCCTTTTCGGGTTGAGGATGGAGTCAAGCTCAACTCCCAGTCCTACTGCCAGTTTCTGGAAGACACCTTCTTCAAGCAGTGGTACAGGAAGAAGTCTGCATCCTTCAAGAAAAACATGATTTTCATGCAGGACAATGCTCCATCACACGCGTCCAAGTACTCCACAGCGTGGCTGGCAAGAAAGGGTATAAAAGAAGAAAATCTAATGACATGGCCTCCTTGTTCACCTGATCTGAACCCCATTGAGAACCTGTGGTCCATCATCAAATGTGAGATTTACAAGGAGAGAAAACAGTACACCTCTCTGAACAGTGTCTGGGAGGCTGTGGTTGCTGCTGCACGCAATGTTGATGGTGAACAGATCAAAACACTGACAGAATCCATGGATGGCAGGCTTTTGAGTGTCCTTGCAAAGAAAGGTGGCTATATTGGTCACTGATTTGTTTTGTTTTTGAATGTCAGAAATGTATATTTGTGAATGTTGAGATGTTATATTGGTTTCACTGGTAAAAATAAATAATTGAAATGGGTATATATTTGTTTTTTGTTAAGTTGCCTAATAATTATGCACAGTAATAGTCACCTGCACACACAGATATCCCCCTAAAATAGCTATAACTAAAAACAAACTAAAAACTACTTCCAAAACTATTCAGCTTTGATATTAATGAGTTTTTTGGGTTCATTGAGAACATGGTTGTTGTTCAATAATAAAATTAATCCTCAAAAATACAACTTGCCTAATAATTCTGCACTCCCTGTATTTACAAATTACAGGAGCATCACAAACTTGGAATGCAATTTTTTTCTTACAATTTTGAAAAGATGCCAATAACTCTGTCTAGTCCATTTTTGGAGTTTTGCTTGGAATGTGTCAGATTTGGCTTTTTTTTCTCCACTTTTTTATATCATACCAATACAAACAAAATAAATAAACATGAGAATGCTTAAACATTTGTAATTGCAACAATTTTCTGGGCGAAGTAGTGCACTATCTGACAGAAATGCAGGGGTGCCAATATTTTTGACCATGACTGTATATATATCTATGTTGATTTACTAAATGTCTTATCAACTGCAACCGAAAACATACTCTGTCTACTGTGAGATATTTTAAAGACACATTAACCCCTTCGCTACCGGGAATTTCAGAGTAGAACTTGCTCAAAATGAGAGAATTTTTTTTAGCATTTTTGATATCGCTCCATTTAAACCGAAATAGCGCCTTGTTGTTGGTTTTTAATTTACCTATCAAAACTAATTGTTTTTTGGTAATTAGAAGGCCGCCAATTGCAGCTGCGCAACATTCTTCTATTATTCCCAGTAGTATCAGACAACCTATAAGGTTAATTTTAGCTGTAATGTAGAGATAACCCTCCCACCCCTAATCCCTCCCAAATAGCTCTCTTCCCCTGTCCAACCACACTGACAGTCTGCCAATATCCATTTTAGTTTTTTTCTGTTATTTTTTTTCTAGAGTGTAGTGATCCTCCTCAACCATCCCACCTCCCTGATCCCTCCCAAACAGTTCACTAACCTTCCCCCTCCCACTAATGGCAGGTATCTTTGGTACTGGCAGCTGTCTGCCAATACCTAATTTATTCACATTTTTATTATTATTTTATATTTTTAAAAACGTTTTCTGTAGTGTAGTGGTTCCCCCACCTTTCCACTCCCGGCGATCGTTACATATGGGAACTCCCACCTCCGTTCCATCCCTTTTCTGTAGTGTAGCTACCCATCCCCTCCCTCTCTATTGAATTTTTTTTCTGTAGGTAGGGTTCCTTCAAATCCCTTCCCCTCCGCCGCTGGGCCGACCACCCGCCTACCTGCCACCCGCTTTCCCTCCCACACTCCCACCAGAAAGATGATGGTTACAGACAGTGACACACAAAGTGTCACTGTCTGTAACGATCTGGCATCTGCCTTCGTATGGAAACGGAGCACCGATCACGCTCTGTTACCATATGAAGGCAGATCCCTGCAGGTCAGTAACAGCAGCTCTCGGATGTCACTTTACAGCGGAGGCGCCTGTAGATTCCTGACGTATATATACGTTATGTGGTACGATGGGCTTTGTACAACATGATGTGTATATATATATATATATATTTTGGGGGAAGGGGTTAATGTCAAAATGAAACTTGGGTAATTCAGATAGAGATCTAATTTTAAACAACTTTTCAGTTTACTTCCATTATCAAATTTGCTTGTTCTTTTGGCATCATTTGTTGAAGAGCTCATGAGCAGCAGTGCACTACTCGGAGCTAGCTGAACACATCTCGTGAGCTAATGACAAGACATTTATGTACAGCAACCAATAACCAGTTAGCTCTCAGCAGTGGATTGCTGCTTCTGCGCCTACCTAGGAGTATGTTTCAACTAAGTTTTTAAAGAAAATTTGATAACCGAAGTAAATTGGAAAGTTTAAAGTTTGACGCTCTATCTTAGTCAATAATGTTTAATTTTAACTTTACTGTCCCTTTAAGTAAGACATTTAAAAAGTCTTCTTGTATTGTATATGTTTAAGGCCACTGAGAACTTCTGACATCAGGAATCATGAGTGTTTGTGTGTATATGCACCTCTCTTTTTGATAACGCCACCACTGGACTCTGGACCAATGGAAACGTGTTATCTGGAGAGATGAATCCCACTTCACTATCTGGCAGTCTGCCAGGAAAATGCTACCTGCCTGAATACATGGTGCTTATTGTAAAGTTTGGCAGAGGAGGGATAATGGTCTGGGCTCTTTTTCAGGGTTTGGGCTAGGCTCCTTAGTAACAGTGAAGGGTCATCTTAATGCTACAGTGTACAAAGACATTTTAGACAACTATTATTATTATTTTATTATTATCAGTTATTTGTATAGCGCCGCCAAATTCCGTAGCGCTGGGTTGAATGATAGGGGCATATAATGAGAGGGATTTGTGATAAATACAAAACATAAGAAAACTAAATAAATCTAGTACAGGGGGAAGAGGGCCCTGGCTCCGGAGAGCTCACAGTCTACAGGTTTAGGTTGCAGAGACATAAGGTTGGGGTAGCTTGTCACATCAGTTGTATTTGGAGCAGTGGGTCAGGCAGCTCATGTATTAGTTTGGTTAGGATGAGAGATGGAGGAGAGATGGTGGAGAGATGGTACGCCTCTCTGAACAGGTGGGTTTTCAAGGAGCGTCTGGATAGCTATACAAGCTATCCAGTCTTATGGAGCGGGGGTAGAGAGTTCCAGAGGACAGGAGCAGCACGTGAGAAGTCTTGGAGATGGGAGTGGTATGAAGAGATAGAGTGGAGAGACGTAGGTCAGAGGTTGATCGAAGAGCACGGGATGGGGAATATTTCACGATGAGAGAGGAAGTTGGAAGTTAGACTGTTGAGTGCTTTGTAAGTTAGGGTTAATACTTTAAATAGTATTTTGGAGTGTATAGGGAGTCAGTGTAGAGACTGGCAGAGTGGAGCAGCTGATGTAGATCGTTTACTTAGGTGGATGAGTCTAGCAGAAGCATTTATAATAGATTGGAGGGAGGAGAGGCTGTGTTTTGGAATGCCATTTAGAAGTAGATTGCAATAATCAATGCGTGACAAAATGAGGGAATCAATTATTATTTTTGTAGTCTTTTGAGCAATGAAGGGACAAAATTCTGGAAATGTTGTGTAGTTGTGAACTCCAGGATTTGGTAAGCGCTTGTATATGTGGGTTGAATGCGAGTTCTGAATCAAGTGTGACCCCAAGACAATTAGGTTCTTTGTGGCAACAGTTTGGGGAAAGCCCTTTCTGTTCCAGCATGACTGTGTCCCTGTGCACAAAGCCAGGTCTATAAAGATATGGTTTGAGGAGTTTGGTGGACAGGAACTCGTAAATTAAACTATATTGCAAAGTAGTTTTACTGTGCATAATAAAGCAAAATATAATAAATTATTATTATATATATCTTAAAGTGTTTACTGTGCTGTCAAATCTTATATTATTTAATCAAGCTTACCTCTGGTCATTGAGAACGATATCTGCATCCTGCTCCCGTAAAACCCTTGTTTTTGACAGTAACTCATCATTAAAGGCTTTCTCCACTTCGGAAAACTGGTCTTCCACAACATAATAAAGACAGCATCCCCTTTCTTCTGTTAAACACTGCAGTAGAACCTTACTACCATGACCCACTCCAAACACAGCAAGGCCAATGTTACTTCCTAATGAGCTGCTACCAATAAAATGTCCAATAACCCCTCCAGTCACCCCACTGTTGGAAGCTTCTGATATAATTAGCCTTTGGTTGTTGTGCTTTGAAGGCATAGGTGGATTTCGTCTCTGGACGGAGCTGAATGAGGGTGGGAGATTAGAGGAGGTTGACGGGGTCTGATCTTCTCTGCCTGAAATGATGTTGGTGGTAGAACTAATAGTATTTAGGTGTACAGAGAGTAAAGGCTGGTGATGATACGATGGGGGTGAGGGTACAATGTTACCACTGACACTTGTATTAATGCTAGTACTGCATGTATTGGTGGGTAACATAAAAGAGGGCTGAGGAAGCAATGATGAATCTAGTCCCATGGACAGACCTCCTCCTATGTCCGCTCCTGTAGACCTATATGAACAACAAACATGAAAGATTATTATTTTTTTATGTAATTCTCATACAGATTTGTACAACAGACATGCTCATATCATGCTTAGTTCTAACTCAGTTTTCATATCCAATTTTCTTAAATATAAATATATTTTTTTTTAGCTTTACTAGGCTAAAAAATAAACCTTATGAAAAAATGCACTGTTTCTGTCGAATCACTTTGATGTATTTCTAAAATGTATTTTTTATTTTCTGTGTGTGCAGATCCTCATTTAAAGGGACAATATTTTTTTTTTATTATGCATCAGAAATTACTCACTTCATTAAAAAAGATGTGCATGCAAAACAAATGTTTTAAAAAGATTTAAAACTGTTGTTTCGTTGTTGCATTATTTGGCATCCTTTGAAAGACTCTTGAACAGTCTTTGCTTTGGCCAGTGAGAGACAGGTATAAACAAGCTCCTGTACCTATCATCCAATCATTGTGCAGCATGCAGGAGTGTGAGAGTTCTGTATTCCATGGAATGTACTCTAGACTACTTAGGAGTATATAAACACCACAGCGTAAATTACAGTAAAAGCAGGCAAAACAAATAATGATGCATTATTAAACATTTTATGTGGAATGAGATTTTGAGGTTGATGTCCCTTTAAAGTGATAGTAAACAGAGTGAGCACATTTTTGTAATTGAAATGTATAAGTCTTTCTCTGCATGTTTTGTAAACTAGCCATTAGAGCTACAATACTAATGTAACTGTATATTTACCGTGAATAATATCCCTTAAATATTAGCCATGGAGGCGGTCAATTTTACAAGCACTACTAGGGGACTTTTAACCCTATCCTTGCAATCAGAGGGCGAGCTAATAGATAATTTCTCATTGGGACCAGAGACATGCAAAAAATTGATAGGTATGCAGGGTAACATATGGCAGAAGACTCCACAGTCTTCTACTTTCCCAGCATTGGAAATACCTGCTGAGTCAGGGCTGGAGAATGAAATAAGAGCTGCGATAAAGGAAAGGAAGTCTGCCTTTTCTATGGAGACTTCACAGAGAAGTAAATTTCAGGCACCCATATTACATGTTCCTGCAGTCAACAGGTCCTCCACTGCTTAGCAACCTAAACTTACCTCTAGTTCTATCAAGCATACCATTATGGGTGCAAAATAAGTATAAGTTTAATTCACCATGATTTATAAGATATCATATATATCAAGTTATCACCTTTAGAATGGATTTTCTTACCGTTCTCTAATTAAACCTGTATATATACATTTTTTTCAGAATCAATTGAAAATTTGTCCCTTAGGCGGCTGTACCTCCGTGTCATCTGCCCCTTTACTCCTCTACGCATGCTCTGTTAAAATTTCGTAACAGATTGATTACCATGTGTGCTCCCGTTTCACGCATGCGTCTTACTTCCAAGTAAGGAATCCTTTCCTACATCATCTGCTTGTTACGGACGGCTTTGTTACAGAGAATTAATTCTTAAAGTGTTCATCAGAAATAAGTGCTGCATTCGTTCAACATTATAATGGTTTAAATTATATTTTAACATCGCCGTTTTGCGCATGCGCAGGTAGAGACTGCAGCGTGAATGCGCATTTGAGAGACAGAGAGAGCGGGTGGGACTGCTGAAGACGTCACAACGATAAGACGGAAGTAGGGCTTGGGAGGAGTCGTGAGTTAAGCGGTAGGGATTTTTAAATATAATTTTGAAGGGAAAATGTTGAAGTAATCAAAAATAAAACTTAGCGACTAGATTAGGGACATATGGATAAATGCTAGGTTGTGTTGAATGATGTCAAACTTTACCTTCACTTCAAGTAAGAGACATTATTGATCTATATAACAATTGTCTAGGCCTTGCTGTCATCCTGAACTAGGCGGCTGTGTCAGGGGGGCTGGCTTCCTGGTGAACCGTTTCGGTGACTCTTGGTTTGCGGTAGTGAGCCAACATAAGTTATTACACCAGGCTGAAATGCTGCGCTGCTCCTCATGGGCAGCGAGGAACGGCAAACTTTTTAGAACTGGAGTTGGCTAGATGAGGGTGAGATAACGTCTGGGAGCCCAACTATGTTTTTAAAGTTCTCACTTTGGTTCCTGCAACCTCAAGATACTATAAAGCTCGCTTTTATGTTTTGGGACTTCTATGAGGAGAGCTATAACTTTTTTTGGCCAACGCTAATATATAAGGATCTACCGATCTGAGATTTACTTAGAGTTCAATGGTAATTCCTTTGCACGGACACAAGCTAATAGACTGCAAAAGATGACTTAGGGGCATATGTATCAAGCTGCGATTGAAGCTTGATGCCCCGTGTTTCTGGCGAGCCTGCAGTCTCGCCAGAAACAGCAGTTATGAAGCAGCGGTCACAAAGACCGCTGCTCCATAACCTGTCCGCCTGCTCTGAGCAGGCGGACACACATCGCCGGAAATCAACCCGATTGAGTACGATCGGGTTGATTGACACCCCCCTGCTGGCGGCCGATTGGCCGCGAGTCTGCAGGGGGCGACGTTGCACCAGCAGCTCTTGTGAGCTGCTGGTGCAATGCTGAATACGGCGAGCGTATTCAGCGAGGTCCGCCAGACCTTGATAACTAGAGGCCATAGTGTGCAAGGATCTGTCACAGTTTTTTGGGCACAGTGGTCAATTACTTATAGTATTCTATAATATAATAGTCCTTCTTATATGACAATACCGCTATTTAAACTGTAATATTCCATCTTATGACAATACCGCTATTTAAACTGTAATATTCCATCTTATGACAATACCACTGTATATACGGATTTGATTCATTAGGGGGCTTTATAAGGCTGTTTATAAATAGTTGTAAAGTTGTTTTACCATTGATGGACAGATGCAACTTTGATATTCTGTAATTTTATTTATAATGTCCGGGCTGTATTTTACTTTTCATGTACAACTGATCAAGATTTGTAGTAGAATTTTATGTAATCTACTTTGCCTGTATGTACCTGTAACTTTTCTGAATTGTCTCTCAATAAAAAATAATTAAATAACACAAATGGCATTTTTCTGTACAGATCTGCTGGGTCAATAGTGATAAAATCATATGAATAATAAGTAATTCTACTAAACTAAAGTGATAAATCCCTGTGATTATTTGAAATAGAAGATTAAAAAAAACACAGAAGGCACCTCTTGTTGTGGGCAAGCTAACCAATATACAACATATGGCGTTACAGTTTTCAGGATGTCATTTGATATATTCCTTTTTGATTTGTAAAGTGACTATTAACAAATTCTTGGTGAAACTCTAGATTTAAAATACAGTAATCAACTTTTAGGAGAGTAATAGAACAACTGTATCTTATGTCATGAGGTTCCAGTAATTGTATTATTTATGAGTAAACCTAGTACAGGTTACTCATTTGCTGTCAGGGTATTAAACATACCTCTTTCACAATGGATTTGATACAAGCAAAATTAAAAGGGACAATAAATACAAAATTGCATGCCCCATAAAATATATAAGTATGTGCAGTAAACAAAAAAGTTTGTAATAGACTTTATTTATTATTAAATCTTTTCAGAGGGAATGTCACTAGACTGCAAAACACTGCAAATTGTTAACAAACGGTTAGATTACGAGTTGTGCGTTAGGACCTGTTAATGCTGCTTTTTCAGCCTAACGCTGCTTTTTCACTACCACTGCTATTACGAGTCTTGCAGGTTTAGGGGCACCGCACACTTTTTTGGCTTACCGCAAAACGACTTACGTAAACTTCGTAAAGTCTTTTTTCTATGGGACTTCCATAGCGCCGGTATTACGAGTCTGTCCTGGGAGGCCAAAAAGTGAGCGGTACACCCTACCCCGTCAAGAGTCTTAACGCATTTAAAAGTCAGTAGTTGTAGCATAAAACTCATAACTAAAGTGTTAAAAAGTACACTAACACCCATAAACTACCTATTAACCCCTAAACCGAGGCCCTCCCGCATCGCAAACACTATAATAAAATTTTTAACCCCTAATCTGCCGCTCCAGACATCGCCGCCACTAGAATAAACATATTAACCCCTAAACTGCCGCACTCCCGCCTCGCAAACACTAGTTAAATATTATTAACCCCTAATCTGCTGCCCCCAACATCGCCGCAACCTACATTATATTTATTAACCCCTAATCTGCCGCCCCAATGTTGCCGCAACCTACCTACACTTATTAACCCCTAACCTGCCGCCCCCAACGTTGCCGCAACCTACCTACACTTATTAACCCCTAATCTGACGCCCCGGACGTCGTCGCCACTATAATAAACATATTGACCCCTAAACCACCGCACTCCCGCCTCGCAAACACTATTTCAACATTATTAACCCCTAATCTGCCGTCCCTAACACCGCCACCACCTACCTACATTTATTAACTCCTAATCTGCCGCCCCCAACGTTGTCACCACTATACTAAATGTATTAACCCCTAAATCTAAGTCTAACCCTAACACCCCCTAACTTAAATATAATTACAATAAATATAAATAAATATTGATATTATTACCTAAATAATTCCTATTTAAAACTAAATACTTACCTGTAAAATAAACCCTAATCTAGCTACACTATAACTAACAGTTACATTGTAGCTAGCTTAGGGTTTATTTTAATTTTACAGGCAAGTTTGTATTTATTTTAACTAGGTAGAATAGTTACTAAATATTTATTAACTATTTAATAACTACCTAGCTAAAATAAATACAAAAGTACCTGTAAAATAAAACCTAACCTAAGTTACAATAACACCTAACACTACACTACAATTAAATAAATTAACTAAATTAAAAACTATTAAATAAATTAAATTAGCTAAATTACAAAAAAAAAAACCCACTAAATTACAGAAAATAAAAAAGAAATTACAGATCTTTAAACTAATTACACCTAATCTAATAGCCCTGTTACAGAAGCATTAGTTATTTTGTTGTGAAGAAACTTATTTCCCAGCAGCAATGCCTGAACCAGCCAAGCCAGCGCCTAAGAAGGGCTCCAAGAAAACTGTAACAAGTATCATTTCATAAAGGGTTAACTCTGTTCAGTTTTGAGAAAACTATTTTCTGAGGCAGGTTTCCTAGCATATTGTGTACTGTAATTAAGTTTGTGATAAGCATTCACTGCTAGGTGATAAGAAGGACTCAATTGTTTTCTTGTGTGTACTTGTTATCTGTGGTGGCCTGTCCAAGGGCTTTGTCTAAATGTGTGATGGGGGATTTTATGCTTCCCCCCCTGGGAGTGCCCTGTGTGCATGTAACCTAAATAAAAAGCAGGCTGGGCATCCCAGTCCTCAGTTCTTGGTTGTCCCTCAATCGCAGCGTTGACTCGTTTTTGTGGGCAGAAGGGTATCCTAGCTGTACTACAGCTAAGGGGGATTATTCTACATTTGCGAGACTCATATAGAATACTATGGAAAGCAGTTTCTCCCCTCTTCAGCAATAGGAATCCAGGCTACTAAGCGGTCCATCTCTCAGCGAGACTAAGGGTAACCGTAACATTTGGCGGCAGCGGTGGGATGGCCGAGGTACAGTACCTGGGTCACCGGGTGGGGTGTGGAAAGCAGCGACCAGAGCCGGCCAAGATAGAAGCTGTCGCCAATTGGCCCACCCCCATCACTAAGACTCAGGTCCTAGCCTTCCTGGGCACGGCAGGGTACTATAGACGGTTCGTACCAGACTACAGCACACTTGCCAAACCCCTGACTGACTTGACCAAGAAGAACTTACCTCGACAGGTCCTGTGGTCTCCCCACTGTGAAACGGCTTTCCAGGCTCTCAAAAATGCTCTAATTAACGCTCCTGTCTTGGCGGCTCCAGCCCTTAACAAACGTTTTATCGTCCACACCGATGCTTCCATGTTCGGGCTGGGAGCCGTCCTCAGCCAAGTAGGCGAAGATGGAGGGGAGCATCCAGTTGCCTACATCAGCCGGAAGCTCCTGCCCCGCGAAGTCAGCTATGCAGCAGTCGAAAAGGAGTGTTTGGCTTTGGTGTGGGCATTAAAGAAATTGACTCCCTATTTATATGGGCAGGAGTTCACTCTGGTCACCGACCATAACCCGTTGGTGTGGCTGAACCGGGTCTCTGGAGATAATGGCAGGCTATTACGTTGGAGTTTATCGTTGCAACCCTTCAATTTCACCATTACTTACAGACCTGGGAAACAGAATGGCAACGCCGACGGGTTGTCCAGACAAACCGACCTCAGCCCCGCATAACCAGCGGTCTGGACAGCCTTAGTCTGCCCCGAAAAGGGGTCAGACCGTGTCTGCCAGAGTGTTCCACAGAAAGGGAGCACTGTTACAGAAGCATTAGTTATTTTGTTGTGAAGAAACTTATTTCCCAGCAGCAATGCCTGAACCAGCCAAGCCAGCGCCTAAGAAGGGCTCCAAGAAAACTGTAACAAGTATCATTTCATAAAGGGTTAACTCTGTTCAGTTTTGAGAAAACTATTTTCTGAGGCAGGTTTCCTAGCATATTGTGTACTGTAATTAAGTTTGTGATAAGCATTCACTGCTAGGTGATAAGAAGGACTCAATTGTTTTCTTGTGTGTACTTGTTATCTGTGGTGGCCTGTCCAAGGGCTTTGTCTAAATGTGTGATGGGGGATTTTATGCTTCCCCCCCTGGGAGTGCCCTGTGTGCATGTAACCTAAATAAAAAGCAGGCTGGGCATCCCAGTCCTCAGTTCTTGGTTGTCCCTCAATCGCAGCGTTGACTCGTTTTTGTGGGCAGAAGGGTATCCTAGCTGTACTACAGCTAAGGGGGATTATTCTACATTTGCGAGACTCATATAGAATACTATGGAAAGCAGTTTCTCCCCTCTTCAGCAATAGGAATCCAGGCTACTAAGCGGTCCATCTCTCAGCGAGACTAAGGGTAACCGTAACAAGCCCTATCAAAATAAAAAAGCCCCCCAAAATAAAAAAAAACCCTAGCCTAAACTAAACTATCAATAGCCCTAAAAAGGGCCTTTTGCGCAGCATTGCCCCAAAGTAATCAGCTCTTTTACCTGTAAAAAAAAAATACAAACAACCCCCCAACAGTAAAACCCACCACCCACACAACCAACCCCCCAAATAAAATACTAACTAAAAAAACCTAAGCTCCCCATTGCCCTGAAAAGGGCGGGCATTGCCCTTAAAAGGGCATTTAGCTCTATTGCAGCCCAAATCCCTAACCTAAAAAATAAACCCACCCAATACACCTTTAAAAATACCTAACACTAACCCCCTGAAGATCGACTTAGAGTTCTGAAGACCGGACATCCATCCTTAAAGTGATATTAAACCCAATTTTTTTCTTTCATGATTCAGATAGAGCATGAGATTTTAAGAACCATTCTAATTTACTCCTATTATCAATTTTTCTTTGTTCTCATGGTATCTTGTTTTGAAAAAGCAGTACTGTAAGCTTTAGAGCCGGACCATTTTTTGTTCAGCACCTGGGTAGCACTTGCTGATTTGTGGCTAAATGTAGCAAACCAATCAGCAAGCTCTACCAAGGTGCTGAACTAAAAATGGGCCGGCTCCTAACCTTTTATTACTGCTTTTTCAAATCAAGGTAACGTGAGAACAAAGAAAAATTGATAATAGGAGTAAATTAGAAAGTTGCTTAAAATTGCATTCTCTATCTGAATCATGAAATAAAAAATGTGGGGTTAGTATCCCTTTAAGGAAGCGGCAGAAGTCTTCATCCAACCGGGCCGAAGTCCTCAACGAAGCTGGGAGAAGTCTTCATCCAAGCCAGGCGAAGCGGTCCTCCAGACGGGCAGAAGTCTTCATCCAGATAGATCTTCACCCATCCGACGCGGAGCAGCTTCATCTTCAAGACATCTGACGCGGAGCATCCTCTTAATCCAGAGTCTTCTTACTGAATGACGGTTCCTTTAAATGACGTCATCCAAGATGGCATCCTTTAGATTCCGATTGGCTGATAGAATTCTATCAGCCAATCGGAATTAAGGTAGAAAAAATCCTATTGGCTGATGCAATCAGCCAATAGGATTGAAGTTCAATCCTATTGGCTGATCCAATCAGCCAATAGGATTGAGCTTGCATTCTATTGGCTGTTCCAATCAGCCAATAGAATGCAAGCTCAATTCTATTGGCTGATTGGATTAGCCAATAGGATTGAACTTTAATCCTATTGGCTGATTACATCAGCCAATAGGATTTTTTCTACCTTAATTCCGATTGGCTGATAGAATTCTATCAGCCAATCGGAATCTAAGGGACGCCATCTTGGATTACATCATTTAAAGGAACCGCCATTCAGCCACTAAGATGAGCTACAACTGCCTAAAGACTGAATGCAGAAAAGTCCTCCTCCTCTGTCCCACCACATCCGCTTGAAATAACTCCTGGTGGCCCACAGCCCTCGGACACCCTCCAACCCCCACCGACCATGCACGAAATCTAGGCGTCATCCTGGACTCATCGCTCTCCATGGACCGGCAAATCAACGCCGTCTCTTCTGCATGCTTCCACACACTTCACCTGCTGCGAAAGATCTTCAAATGGATCCCAACCGAGACCAGGAAGACTGTCACTCACGCCCTCGTCAGCAGCCGACTGGACTATGGTAACGCATTCTACGCCGGCACCACCATCAAGCTCCAAAAGAGACTACAGCGCATCCAGAACGCCTCGGCCAGGCTAATCCTCAACATCCCTCGTCAATGCCACATCACCAAACAGCTGCGGGACCTGCACTGGCTCCCCATCAACAATAGAATAACCTTAAAGCTTCTCACTCACGCATTCAAGACTCTCCACAACATCGGTCCCGAATACTTGAACCACCGCGTTACCTTCTACACCCCTGCCAGACAACTTTGATCGGCCGACCAAGCCCTTGCAGTCATCCCCTGCATCAGGAAAACCACAGCGGGAGGCAGATTCTTCTCTCACCTGGCAGCCAAGACTTGGAACACCCTCCCGCTGCACCTCAGACAAGCTACCGCCCTAACTACGTTCAGAAAGGACCTCAAGACCTGGCTCTTCGACTGAACTGCAACCCTCAGCGCCTTGAGACCCTTACGGGTGAATAGCCGCGCTTTACAAGAACCCAATAGATAGATAAGAAGACTCCGGATGAAGAGGATGCTCCGCTTCGGATGTCTTGAAGATGGAGCCGCTCCGCGTCGGATGGCTGAAGATAGAAGATGCCGTCTGGATGAAGACTTCTGCCCGTCTGGAGGACCACTTCGCCCCGGCTTGGATGAAGACTTCTCCCGGCTTCGTTGAGGACTTCGGCCCGGTTGAATGAAGACTTCTGCCGCTTCCTTGAGGATGGATGTCCGGTCTTCAGAACTGTAAGTCGATCTTCAGGGGGTTAGTGTTAGGTATTTTTAAGGGTATATTGGGTGGGTTTATTTTTTAGGTTAGGGATTTGAGCTGCAATAGAGCTAAATGCCCTTTTAAGGGCAATGCCCATCCAAATGCCCTTTTCAGGGCAATGGGGAGCTTAGGTTTTTTTAGTTAGTATTTTATTTGGAGGGTTGGTTGTGTGGGTGGTGGGTTTTACTGTTGGGGGGGTTGTTTATATTTTTTTTTTACAGGTAAAAGAGCTGATTACTTTGGGGCAATGCCCCGCAAAAGGCCCTTTTAAGGGCTATTGATAGTTTAGTTTAAGCTAGGGTTTTTTTTTATTTGGGGGGGCTTTTTTTTATTTTGACAGGGCTATTAGATTAGGTGTAATTAGTTTAAAGATCTGTAATTTGTTTTTATTTTCTGTAATTTAGTTTTTTTTGGTAATTTAACTAATTTAATTTATTTAATTGTTTTACATTTAGTTAATTTATTTAATTGTAGTGTAGTACTAGGTGTTATTGTAACTTAGATTAGGTTTTATTTTACAGGTACCTTTGTATTTATTTTAGATAGGCAGTTATTAAATAGTTAATAACTATTTAGTAACTATTCTACCTAGTTAAAATAAATATAAACTTGCCTGTAAAATAAAAATAAACCCTAAGCTAGCTACAATGTAACTATTATTTATATTGTAGCTAGATTAGGGTTTATTTTACAGGTATTTAGTTTTAAATAGGAATTATTTAGGTAATAATATTAATATTTATTTAGATTTATTGTAATTATATTTAAGTTAGGGGGTGTAAGGGTTAGGGTTAGACTTAGGTTTAGGGGTTAATACATTTAGTATAGTGGCGGCGGCAGATTAGGGGTTAATAAATGTAGGTAGGTGGCGGCAATGTTAGGGACGGCAGATTTGGGGTTAATAAATATAATGTAGGTGTCTGCGATGTTGGGAGCAGCAGATTAGGGGTTCATAAGTATAATGTAGGTGTCGGCGATGTCCGGAGCGGCAGATTAGGGGTTAATAAGTGTAAGATTAGGGGTGTTTAGACTCGGGGTTCATGTTAGGGTGTTAGGTGTAAACATAACTTTTATTTCCCCCTAGGAATCAATGGGGCTGCGTTACTGAGTTTTACGCTGCTTTTTTGCAGGTGTTAGACTTTTTCTCAGCTGGCTCTCCCCGTTGATTCCTATGGGGAAATCGTGCACGAGCACATACGACCAGCTCACCGCTGACTTAAGCAGCGCTGGTATTGGAGTGCGGTATGGAGCTAAATTTTGCTCTACGCTCACTTCTTGCCTTTTAACGCTGGGTTTCTGAAAACCTGTAATACCAGCGCTGCATGTAAGTGAGCGGTGAGAAAAAACTGCTTGTTAGCACCGCATAGCTCCTAACGCAAAACTCGTAATCTCGACGAATGTTAATGTTTTATAAACATGTAAAACTGCGTAATTGTGCACGTAGAAAGTCTGCATTGCAGTATTTATTTAAAAGTATATAGTATGCATGCACAAATACTCCACTTTATATTTTTAGAAGCCATAGTTGCTCAGTATTTATCAAGCACTAAATGTACTTTCATCTTAAATTTCAAATAGAACCATTCATCCATTTTGGCTGTAGCAGTGTCTAACAAAAATGTGCCCTCCTGAACAACACCCTAGGGGGTGTTAGGTTAGGGGGTTTAGATGTTAATATATTAATTTGCAATGTGGGGGAATAGCAGTTTAGGGGTTAATAGTATAGTTTAGATATTGAGATGTTGGGGGATGGCTGTTTAGGGGTTAATAGTATAGTTTAGATATTGTGATGTGGGAATATGGCGGTTTAGGGGTTAATAATGTATATAGGTAGTTTGCAATGTGGCAGATGGCAGTTTAAGGGTTAACAGTGTATATAGGATTAGGTAGTTTGCAATGTGGGGGGATGGCAATTTAGGGGTTCATAGTGTATATAGGTAGCTTGCGATGTGGGGGGGTTGGCGGTTTAGGGGTTAATAGTGTGTTTAAGAGTAACTGTTTCATCTGGACAAAGGTCGCATAAAGAGTTTGAGTGGTAAATGTGATTGTGCTTGCACGATCACATTTACTTTAAGTCTGTAATACAAGCACAAATTAGAGTTTTACGCTACCTGTAGAAAATATGGGGAGTGTAAATTACTGCAAGTTCATACAAACAAATGTTCCGTATTTTGACAGCGCGCCAATTGTAATAAGGATTTGAGCATAAACAACGCGTTTATGCTCCTAGCGCTAATGATAGCGCTCCACTTGTAATCTAGGCCTGTGTGTTTAATATTAACTGGACATGAAACCCAAATATTTCTTTCATGATTCAAATAGAGCATACAAATTTAACACCTTAAAGGGACAGTCAAAGCCAACATTTTTCTTTCATGATTCAGATAGAGCATGCAATTTTAAACTTCCCAATTTACTTTTATGATCAAATTTGTTGTGTTCTCTTGGTATTCTTTGTTGAAAGCTAAACCTATGTAAGCTCATATGCTAATTTCTAAGCTCTTGAAGGTCACCTCTTATCTCAGTGCATTTTGACAGTTTTCACAGCTAGACAGTGCTAGTTCATGTGTGCCATACAAATTTTTTTTTTTTACAAAAATTCTCACTCCTGTGGAGTAACCTATGAGTCAGCACTGATTGGCTAAAATGTAAGTGTCAAAAGAACTGAAATAAGGGGCAGTCTGCAGAGGCTTAGATACAAGGTAATCACAGAGGTAAAAAAGTATTTTAATAGAACAGTGTTCGTTATTAAAAACTGGGGAATGGGTAATAAAGGGATATCTAACTTTTTAAACAATAAAAATTCTGGGGTAGACCGTCCCTTTAACAACAACTGACATAGTGAGCTATGCAGTAATAGTGCTATTTAGCCTCTAAGTGTAAAAAAATTACAGCTGACGTACAGGCTGTGTCATCTTTTGTTCTTACACTTAGGAGTTAAATAGCGCAGGTCTCAGCGACAGGACGAGACTGTGCTATTTCCAAATTCCTTAGACAGTGAGGCATGCAGTAATAGCAGGGTGGGTCAGTTTCGTTAAGCAGTTAAACAACTTTCTATTTTATATGTATTATATTTACTTCATTCTCTTGGTATCATTTGTAGAAGGAGCAGCAATACACTACTGTTTGATCACTTCAGTATATCCGCCCCTATTTGGCCTTAGCAGAGAAGATAAGATGACTGGCTTAAAAGTCTCACTTGTGGACTAATTAAAGGAACAGTAATCGCCTGGAGACAGTAATATAAAATATTTATTATGCATAGTAAAACAATTTGCAATATGCATGCATTATTTATCTTGCTCCCTGACGTATAATTAAATTCAGAACTAAAAATAAGCCTAACCCTGTTAAATATCTCTCCCCAAATGGCCTCAGCAGAGGTTATCAGATAAACTGCAAAGCAATGCAGGTTTTGCAAACATAATGACCATATAGCTATTGTCTATTCCACTGTTTTTTAACCGCAGTCCTCAAGTAGCCCCAACAGGCCAGGTTTTCATTATAGCTGAACAAGTGCACAGGTGAAATAATCAGTTGAAGGGTGAGAGCAGGCTAGTAACCATGGTTATTGATCAGCTGATTACTTCACCTGTGCACTGGTTCAGCTAAAATGAAAACCTGGCCTGTTGGGGGTACTTGAGGACCATGGTTGAGAAACACTGGTCTATTCAAATAACAAGCCCAGATTGACTCCTTTAAATAAGATAAGTACTATGTGGAGTTTGGCTATTAAAAAACAATTGCAGCAATGTTAACTTGTTTTGAAAATGTTTACACTTGACCAATATGTTAATCAATAGAAATACAACAGAAACTTCTATAAATGTTGTTTACTGTCACTTTAATACAATACTTTCATACAGGAAAATGTAAAGACCACATGAGCTTATGGAGCAACAGAAAAAAATGCATAGGTAGTGAAGTATATAGGCAATATAGAGCATGTAAGTTGCCATGGTAAAAGGTGGCTTTTAACTCTAACGTGAAAAAAAAAAGATTTTCCTATAGATCATTTACAAAGCGTACGTCAAGGATCTGTTGACAAAAATAAGGATCCTTATATCACAACCTTTGCCTTTTCCTCTAACAAGTACTGAGAAGCATCTGCAGTACTGCAATGTACATGGGGTAACAAACACAAAAACTACCTGAAAGATCATTTAAAGGGGCATGAAACCCAATTTTTTTTCTTTCATTATTTAGAAAGAGCATGCAATTTTAAACAGCTTTCTCATTTACTTCTATTGTCTAATTTGCTTTATTCTCTTGGTATTCTTTGCTGGAAAGCATATCTAGATATGCTCAGTAGCTACTGATTGGTAGATGCACATAGATGCCTTGTGTGATTGGCTCACCCATGGGCATTGCTATTTCTTCAACAAAGGATATCTAAAGAATGAAGCAAATTAGATAATATAAGTAAATTGGAATGTTATTTAAAATTGTATTCTCTTCCTGAATCATGAAAGAAAATGTTTGGGTTTAGTGTCCCTTTAATTTGTGAGCATGTGCAGATGCCCCAAGCACTTTGTCAGACTAATAAAATCTATAACAGGGAATGTAAAAAATAAATAGAAAAGTGAAAAGAAGAATTAGATTTAAATTTTTCGGTATGGTTTCACCTGTGTCTGTAATGGACTATAGTCCATACGCCTGCAAAAAAATATTGATATAACGTCTTGTTGCTGAATTTTAAAGACTTATGTCCCACTCAAGGCTGTATTTTTCAATTTTTAATTTTAAAAAGTCAAGTTTCAGATCTTAGACTCAACTTAAGACAAGTTTAAAGTCAACAACAACCATGCAGTAAACATAATATGCCCAGTTTGTAAACACATTTAACCTGTGTCTACGATGTTTGACTTTGGTCTACTGTACAAGATGTCATTATGAAATGTAAAACTAAAAAAAAAAAAAAAGGAATTGTGTCCAGATGATTCAGGTGATTTAGTATATTATTGTTGTTTTAATGTTTACTGGTTCAAATATAAATAAAAGCAATTGTCTTGAATGTGAAGTGTATTAGAACAAAATTACCTTAAAGGGACACTGAACTCAAAATTTTTCTTTCGTGATTCAGATATAGCCTGCAATTTTAAGCAACTTTCTAATTTACTCCTATTATCAAATTTTCTTCATTCTCTTGGTATGTTTATTTGAAAAGAAAGAATGTAAGTTTCAATGCCGGCCCATTTTTGGTGAACAACCTGGGTTGTCCTTGTTGATTAGACAGCACCAATAAACAAGTGCTGTCCATGGTCTGAACCAAACATTTGCTGGCTCCTTAGCTCCCTACCCAGTGTATAAATTAAATATGGAAGGTTCTGGGTTCCATTAAAAAGTTTACTGCTGGCAAATATTTCCAGTCAAACGTATTCTCTGGGTAATACCTACCAGTGAGACCCCTCCACAAAGGGGCGTGGACATAACTGCCCACTACCCTAGTTACCTGTATATAGGTAATTCCCAGAGAGTACCGCTCCTCCTGCTAGAGATGTCCAGTCTACTAGGTGGTCTAGGTAAATGGGAGAGAGCCTGGTAGGTATTATCCAGGGAATTGGGATATATTTTGGTGAAAATGTCTAATCATCTTGGCCCTGCCCGGTAGTAATACCTACCAGTGAGAAGACTAAAAAGCAGCAAAACAATAACAAGGGTAGGAAGAAAAAAAAAGACTTAAAGGAACACTGAACCCAAATTTATTTCGCGATTCAGGTAGAGCATGCAATTTTTTTTTTTTTTTTTTTAACTTTTATTTATGATCCAAGTCATTGAACAAGACAAAATCAACCATAATGAAAGCATAACATAAAAGATACAATAGATTCGACAATATAGTACTATATTCAATTATGCATATAGTTAAATTTAAATTAATCATCATGTTGGTGAAAACATGAACATTTTAATTTCCAACAATGCTTGGGATTTTAATTTTCGAACCTCCCCCCCCCCCCCCATGCGAAGAAAAAAAAAAAAAAAAAAAAAAAAAAAAAAAAAAAAAGGAGAAAAACAAAAAAAAGAAGGGGGGAAAATTTCCCTTTTCCCTTCCCACTTCCCCCCCACCCCCCCCCCCCTCTCCTCTGCCATCACCCTCCTCCTCCAGAGATTTTACCAGTTTCCTAGCAAAACAATTTCTGTGTTTCTGAAGGGAAAGATTAAATAATCTATTTCTGCAGCAGGGAATATTTTTAAAAAAGTGGCCCATTTATCAAAGAACCTTTTAATATCTTGTTCGTTATTTATATCTGCATTTTTCTGATCCAAAATATATTGCTTTTTCATGCAGTTTTTTATTTCAGTAATGCTTGGCATTGCATGACTTTTCCACTTCTTGCAAATTAAATATCTAGTCGCAAGGATAGCGGAGATTATTATTTTTTCCTCGATTTGTTTACCAGGCTCTTCCTTAAGGCATAATATTATTTGATATATTGTCAAGGAGACATGATCTATCTTAAGAACCTTTTTTAACCAATATTCAACCCTAGCCCAAAGATTTCTAATCCTTGGGCAGTGCCAAAACATGTGCGTTAAGTCAGCTGCCTGATACGAACATTTAGGACATTTGTTATACCCTGCATTTGCACATTTAAAGCCTCTCTCGGGGGTAAAATACGCCCCATGGAGGAGCTTAACATGAGCCTCTCTCCAGGTTGCAGAGAGCGTTACTTGTGCAATTTTTTTAATTGACATTTGAATGTTTTTAGGCTCAATATTACTCTGAGAAATTACTGTATTCCAGTAGGAGGCAATCCTTGCCAAAACCGGCTCACCTTTATTTGTACCCAGAAGATGATAACATGGTGCAATTGACATATGGCCATTTCTGGTTAAAACAAGCCAGTCATCGAGTTTACCTAATCCCCAATCCCAGCCTGCTTTCTTGACTAGATCTTGTGCATAATGTCTTAATTGCAAGTACGCAAAGAAATCTTTGTTAGATATATCAAAATCTCTTTTTAGTTCCTGAAATGTTTTAATATATTTTCTCTCTTTGTCAATTATTTGATATACCTTTGTTAGCCCCTGCGTATGCCATTTCCTAAAGACTTCGGAAGATATTCCTGATTGAAAATTAGGGTTACCTATTATGGGCAAAAGGCAAGTAGCGCTGTTATTAATTGAGAGAAGAGTTACTATTTTGTGCCAGGCTTTAAGTGGGTTGAGAATTGTTTTGAGTCGTTTAATTTCTAAGGGGATTTCCTTAGGTGCTAAGTGTAATAATGCAGATAAGGAGTACGGATGGCAGACACTGGCCTCAAGATGGTTGTTCAAAACATAATTATTAGATGAGATCCAATCTACTACAACACGGGCCAGGAAAGAGAGATTATATAACCTTATATCTGGTAAAGCAAGACCTCCATCTTTTTTTGATATTGAAAGTTTCAAAAGAGATATCTTTGACCTCTTATTCTGCCATAGGAACTGGATAAGTGAGGTATTAATTGAACGTATATCTTTTCCTAATAGAATTATTGGTGTGTTTTGAAGTATATATAGGAGTTTTGGGAGAAGAGCCATTTTAAAAAGGGCAATCCTTCCAGAGAGTGATATTGGAAGATTTTGCCATGTCGTAAGCTTTTCTTTGATCAATTTAACTATTGGGGGTACATTCAAAGTGTAGAGATCTGCAGATCTTATCGGGATATGAATTCCTAAATATTTGAAGGAGTCTTTTACTTGGCGAAAAGGAATGTTTAATATTGAGGTTTTATTTTTCCTAAGCCATAACATCTCTGATTTTGCCATGTTTACTTTGTATCCAGAGAATGAGCCAAATTGCTCCAAGATCTGGAAAAGTTTTGGTAAATTTAGTTTGGTATTAGCCAGATAAAGCAGCAGATCATCAGCATAGAGACCAATTTTTATTTCACAGTGGCGAATTTTTATACCATCAAGATGGTGACGAATTTTAATTGCCAGAGGTTCGATAGAGATATTAAATAAAAGTGGGGAGAGAGGACAACCCTGCCTTGTTCCTCTACCTAAGAGAATAGGAGGAGAAATATTGTTATTCACTATCAATCTTGTAGATGGTTGTTTATATAGATTCTTGATAAATTCAAGAAAATTACCTCCGATCCCAAATTGCCTTAACGATGTTTTGATATGTTCATAGAATATTGAATCGAAGGCTTTTTCAGCATCTAAGGAAATAATAGAAAGATCAGGTAAGTCCTCCCCCCCATTAGTTAAGCTAGGTAAAACCTCAAAGTATTCTGTCACCATTAGGGCTTCCCTGATTTTTGAAGCTGAATTGCGATTATTTAGAAAACCTGCTTGGTCAGTATGAATAATTTCTGAGAGCGGCCCCTGAAGTCTAGATGCAAGAATTGCAGTAAGGATTTTGTAATCTGAGTTTAGCAAAGCGATTGGTCTATAAGATTCCTTATGTTCAGGATCTTTTCCGCCTTTTAATATTAAAGTTGTATAAGAATTGGTAAACGAAGAGGGAATCAATTTACCACCAATGAAAAAACTATTGAAGAGCGTACAGAGATGTGAGGTGGCTTCGCCGGTAAGAATTTTGTAAAATTCGTTAGGGAGGCCATCTGGGCCTGCTGCTTTATTTGGGGCAAGTTTAGATATTACTTTCTCTATTTCCTCTATAGAAATAGGAGCGTTGAGGCTGTCAAGCATTTCTGATGTGACAGTAGGATATGTAATATCCCTCCAGAAGTCATCAGATGCATGTAAATTACTTGTTTTAAATGAATAAAGTTCCTGATAATATTCATTAAATGCAGCCAATATGTCTTCGGCTTTGGAGAGCTGAAGCCCTTTATTATGCAATTTGTCTATGATTGATTGTTTTTTCTCATTTTTTATTAGTTTGGCCAACATCTTACCTGATTTGTTACCATATTTATGTAGTTTAGCCTGCAATTTTAATTCCTTTTGAGTTTCTTGCGATAAAACAAAAGTGTCCCTTTCATTTTTTGCTCTAACATATTTTGCCCAGTTTAAAGGGGTCTTATCGAGCAGATAATGATTATATGCGTTAGTTAAACGTTGGCATGACTCCTTTTCTCTAGTACGAATTTTCTTATGCAGAGCTGCGCTGTATGAAATTATCTCCCCTCTCATCACTGCTTTTGCAGTATCCCAAAATATTTCAGGGCGATTTAGATAATCTCTATTAAAATGTGCGAATTCCTTGTATCTATTTATGAGCCAATTCTTGAATTTTAACTCAGTGATTAAATAATAGGGAAAAAAAAAACGTGCTGGAGTAGAATGGGAACGTGTAAGCTGAAATTCGAGTACAATCGGTGCATGATCTGAGAGAAAGATTGGTCCTATATCTGAATTTACCCCTTGCAATACCATACGTTCATCAATTAAAAATATGTCGATTCTAGAGAGTGTCTTATGCGCCTTGGAGAGGCATGTAAAGTTTTGAATGGAAGGATTTTGCTGTCTCCAAATATCCCGCAGCGCTAGATTCTGCATGATTTTTTTAAACATCTTACCCTCTAGGTTGTCTTTTTTTTGTTTTAATTGTTTAACATTGTGCCTAAGCCTATCGATCGGGCACTGTGGTGCCATGTTATAGTCTCCTCCTACAATTAAGGAACCTTCCGCATAAGATAATAATTTAGTCTGCAGAGTATTCCAGAATTTTGGATCAAACTCGTTAGGGCCATATGTATTGCAAAATGTATACATCTTCTGGGCAATCTTTATTTTCAATAAGACATATCTCCCCCCGATATCAGCCTCAAAATGTACAACTTCTGTATTAATTTTCTTTCCTATTAAAATTGCTACCCCCCTTTTCCTCTTAACACTGGGTGCGAAGTAAATTTCCTTTACCCATGTTGATTTAAGTTTTAGAGATTCTTCAGCTGATAAGTGGGTTTCTTGAATGAACCCTATATCAGTCTGAAGCTTTCGTAAATGATTAAGAATTGCCTTTCTCTTTATAGGGGTGGTTATACCACCAACATTCCACGATACTATTTTACAGTTACTATTCCGCATAATCGATTATGTATTTAGGAGGAAGGAGAGAGAGAGAGAGAAAAAGGGAAAAAAAAAAAAAAAAAAAAAAAAAAAAAAAAAAAAAAAAATTTAAAAAAAGGGGAAGAATATTTTTTGAACAATTACATATTCTCCGCATAGGTGGGGGTAGGACCCTAAGACACGTGTCTAGAAGAGACACAGTCTTCCCCATAAGCAAAAACCTGTAAATTACACTCAGTCTAACAATTGATTATTTAAAATTGTTATTATTAAACTAAGAGCCCAGTGTGTTATAGAAGCTCTCAGCCAATTGGGGTTCTTCAAAGAAATGTGTGACTTCTCCAACTTTAACCTTTAATTTGTAAGGATACATTATGGTTGCCTGGTACCCTTTTTGTATCAATTTGGAGCAAATAGGAGCAAGCTCCCTTCTCCTTGCTGCAGTGTCAGCAGAGAAATCTTGAAACATGAGGATTGTAGCGTCACCAGCCTTAACAGGCTGTTGTTTGCGATAATACTGGAATAAAGTGTGTTTATCTTGAAAATTTAATATTCTAGCGATAACCGGCCTAGGCCTAGTTCTTTCTTTGTTGCCTGATCGAGAGATACCAAGTCTGTGTGCTCTTTCCACTGGGATAGGATATAAAGTAGATGGCATTTTTAAAATTGTAGGCAAGGTTTCTGATATAAAATTAACGAGGTTGTCATATTGCTGCTCTTCCGGAAGACCTATGATTCTTATGTTATTTCTTCTAGAACGGTTTTCAAGATCTTCTAATCTATTTTGAATTTTCTGCACGCTATTGTTTATACCTTCTAGATTGGAGCTGTGTACTATTGTTAAGTCTTCCAGATCCGAAACTCTTTGTTCGGCTTCTTGTAACCTATTTGAAAATTGACGAACCTCTTGTGTAAGGGAGAGAAAATCTTGCTTAATTTCAGCTCTAAGAGCCTCAAATTTAGGGGAGAGCGCATCTGATATATTGGCAACTAAACTATGAATATTAGTTAACTCCTGTATGGCTGATAGATTAAGCATTGTTGATTGTGCTTCTGTGGTGGTCTCTTGATTGCCCTTCAATTTTCTGTCTCTCTGTCTTGCTGCCATGACTGGTGAAGGGTTCCGGGGTGAAGTGTGAAGGAATTTATCCATGTGCCAGTGAAAAGAAAAAAGAAATTAAAAAAATAAAGTGAAGCGAATTATCTCAGTGAGGGTCAATACAGGGGGTGAATTTATTCTGAATTAAGTTTGAGAGGGTAAACCGTTCTCAATTGGACAAGTGAGGATGGGTATGTGCAGTGTGGTGGCTAAGTGAGGGAAAGGGGAGGAGAGAAAGAAAAAAAAAAAAAAAAAAAAAAAAAAAAAAAAAGTGAGTTAAATCGTGCTATTTAAGTCCAGTCAAGGGTGCAATGATCAGGGATGTTATTACTATGGGCAAAATTGTGACGAATTATGGACTATAAAGAGAATAATATCTCTAGAAGCACCAATAGCAGTGCCTCAGTTAACTTTATAGCCAAAAGAGTGTTATTCCAGCGATTGTATACAATGTATCTTGCAGATTGCGAGATATATGTGCAGTGACCTATTTATAACCAGGTTCCCTCAGTTACATTTATGTATATTTTCAGTGAAAATAGAATCCTTTTTTCCCCTTTTTCCCCTTGAAAATGGGTGTTAAGTAAATTAACTAATAATCTTTGTATTTCTATGCCGGCTTTCCCCCCTGCCAAGTAGATAAAGATGATATTTTATTTTCAGGGAAAACAGGAGATTTATTCTTAATAAAGGCTAATTAAATAGTGTAGTTTAGGGATCTTTTATATTTCTATATAACCTTATCCTTTTAGCAGTAATAAGAAATGATAAATCTTGTAGTGGTTATAAAAAACTCCTTTGATTTTAAGATATTGATTCTCCAAATACACTTAATAACCTTGCATTCCCTTCCCTGAATAAACTTCGCTTCTTAGAGGAGAAAAATACAATGAACTTTTACATGTTATACACAACTTACAATTTTCTAAGCTTAACTCTTGCCTTCAATACATTGATATGGCGATATTGTAACAAAATATAGAAATTACATTTTAACTAAGCCAAAAAAAAAAGCAGAAAGAGAAAAAAAAAGAAAAAAGTTCCTTTGTATAATTAAAGAAATACAGCCAGTCTCTTTATGTGTAGAGCTCTCCACCTTACCTGGAATGTTCCTGTGTTAGTATTCAACTAATGTCAAGATAGGTAGGCGGAGAGAGCCTGCAAATATGGTAGTACCGAATTGCAATACCTGTTTGTGGGGTTTGTTTAGTGTCCAGCTATCAAGCGTTTTTACCAGCACCAGCGCAGCGTTCCCCAGGACAGGCAGACTCGGATAGTACCTCTGTGAAGAAAAAGAAAATCGAAACAGAGAAACCCTGATCCAGGAATATTCGCCTCTTATGCTGACATTTGGCCCCAGCGTCTAAGGAGACCAGGATGAAAACACTTGAAGGCGCCAAGCAAGGAGATCCTCAGCAGCTGTCCCAAGACCGGTCACACTCAGTCCCGACCTCCCACGCAGCACCGGTGGAGGAGGGGGGAAGTCTCCGGCAGACCTTCAGCTAGTCACCTGACAGAACCGCCTCGGATATCCAGCGACCCCTGCTTGAAAATGTACTTCGCCACCACACTTCGGGCCAGCTCCGCAGTTGCTCTCTATCTCCCTCACAACTTCGGTGGGGGAGGGGAAGGTATGTGAGAGGTTCGCCGGATCACTGTAGATACTCGGGGCAGGGGGGAAAAACAGCAGGTCCTCTGTAGATACAGCTATGCTGAGATGTGTGGACGGCCTTAACCTCCCACGCAGCACCGGTGGGGGAGGGAAGGGTGTGGGAAAAGACTGCTGTTTATGCTGTAGATAGGATTCAGGACAGTTTGTCAGTGTAGCAAAAGAGATGAAATGAAATCAACCTCGGCCTCCCACGCAGCACCGGTGGGGGAGGGAGGGCATATAAAGAAACTGCTGTTTATATTGCAGGTAGGACTCAGGGCAGTTTTGTCAGTATGGTAAGAAAAAGTGAATAAAGTCAGCCTCGACCTCCCACGCAGCACAGGTGGGGGAGGGGAGCACCCAGGTCCTCCTTAAATTTAGATTGAGAGTTCGGCTTGTACATAAAAAAAAAAAAGGGAAAAATAAAAAGAGTCCAATTATACAGGCTTTTGCAAGCTGACTAACAGTGTCAGCACAGTGGGATGTCTATCCACTGTCAGGTTCCAGGAGCGATGAAATAAGCTATCCAAATAGCTACCCAGTTCTCTGGGTTAGGCACGAGAGGCTCCGCCAGCAGCTGCAGGACTGGAAGGTAATCTCACACACAGGTGTGTGCAGTTAGCTCCTCCTCCGGAACCCAGGGCGTCAGAGCATGCAATTTTAAGCAACTTTCTAATTTACTCCTATTATCAAATTTTCTTCATTCTCTTGGTATCTTTATTTGAAAAGCAAGAATGTAAGTTTATATGCCAGCCCATTTTTGGTAAACAACCTAGGTTGTCTTGGCTGATTGGACAGCACCAATAAACAAGTGCTGTCCATGGTCCTGAACCAAAAATTGTCTGGCTCATGAGCTTAGCTTCTTGTTCAAATAAAGATAGCAAGAGAACAAAGACAAATTGATAATAGGAGTAAATTAGAAAGTTGCTTAAAATTGCATACTCTATCTGAATTACAAAAGAAAAAAAATTGGGTTCAGTGTCCCTTTAAGTACAAAAAAAATTATACAGCAAAAAATATATACATTATTTTTAAGTCAATACTGAAGACAGAATCTTTACAGTCTTCACTTTACAGCCAAACCCAGCAGAAGCTGACTGTCATACATCAAGCTTGAAATATGGAATGAAGATGAAATACAATCTCCAAACAGCCGCCTGACAAAAGTTCCTCTGGCTTGGCATCTGCCTCAAAACCTATAATGCCGCAAATAACCTTCTTGAGTATGCCATGAGCCCCTCTGGAACCTGCTCATGCTATTACTTGTATCATCTGAACATAACGAACAATCCAAATAGAGATGGTAGACTTTGTGAAAGCCTACCCCAAACGAGGAACTTCTAATAAAACAAAGAGATGATCAGCTACAAAGTAATTGAGCAATCTTAGCCAAAATCTGAAAACAGTTGACCACAACCAAATGGTAAAATGGTTTCCTTCAACTCTCCTGCTTATTGGGGCTGAAGGAACGCAAAATAATATCTTAACTCCAATAAAAGACAGACAACTTTGGCAACAGTTCTCAAGATTATTTCATATCTGATGAAAGAATAAGGTATGACTGCTTCACATAAAGTGCCTGAAATTTTTAACATTTCCTGCTGATGTAATAGCCACTAGAAAAAAATGGTTTTCAATGTAAAAAAACCAGACAGAAATTTTGCGAAGGATTCAAGAGAGATATCCATTAATGCCTTCAAGGCCAAAAGTAAGATCTCAGGATGAAAATTGTAGATCTCTATCTATGGAGGTTGAATTGTCAGCCTTGGCACTAGAGGAAACCATGGTCTACAAGGACAAAAAACAAAATTTATGCTTACCTGATAAATTCCTTTCTCCTGTAGTGTGGTCAGTCCACGGGTCATCATTACTTCTGGGATATTATCTCCTCCCCAACAGGAAGTGCAAGAGGATTCACCCAGCAGAGCTGCTATATAGCTCCTCCCCTCTACGTCACCTCCAGTCATTCGACCAAGGACCAACGAGAAAGGAGAAGCCAAAGGGTGTAGTGGTGACTGGAGTATAATTCAAAATTTTTTTACCTGCCATAAAAAACAGGGCGGGCCGTGGACTGACCACACTACAGGAGAAAGGAATTTATCAGGTAAGCATAAATTTTGTTTTCTCCTGTTAAGTGTGGTCAGTCCACGGGTCATCATTACTTCTGGGATACCAATACCAAAGCTAAAGTACACGGATGACGGGAGGGACAGGCAGGCTCTTTATACGGAAGGAACCACTGCCTGAAGAACCTTTCTCCCAAAAACAGCCTCCGAAGAAGCAAAAGTGTCAAATTTGTAAAATTTGGAAAAAGTATGAAGAGAAGACCAAGTTGTAGCCTTGCAAATCTGTTCAACAGAAGCCTCATTCTTAAAGGCCCAAGTGGAAGCCACAGCTCTAGTAGAATGAGCTGTAATTCTTTCAGGAGGCTGCTGTCCAGCAGTCTCATAGGCTAACCGTATTATGCTACGAAGCCAAAAAGAGAGAGAGGTAGCCGAAGCTTTTTGACCTCTCCTCTGACCAGAATAAACGACAAACAGGGAAGACGTTTGTCGAAAATCCTTAGTTGCCTGTAGATAAAATTTCAGGGCACGGACTACATCTAGATTGTGTAGCAGACGTTCCTTCTTCGAAGAAGGATTAGGACACAAAGATGGAACCACAATCTCCTGATTGATATTCCTGTTAGTGACCACCTTAGGTAGGAACCCAGGTTTAGTACGCAGAACTACCTTGTCTGAATGAAAAATCAGATAAGGAGAATCACAATGTAAGGCAGATAACTCAGAGACTCTTCGAGCCGAGGAAATCGCCATTAAAAACAGAACTTTCCAAGATAACAGCTTGATACCAATGGAATGAAGGGGTTCAAACGGAACACCCTGTAAGACATTAAGAACTAAGTTCAAACTCCATGGTGGAGCAACAGTTTTAAACACAGGCTTGATCCTAGCTAAAGCCTGACAAAAAGCTTGAACGTCCGGAACTTCTGACAGACGTTTGTGTAAAAGAATGGACAGAGCTGAAATCTGTCCCTTTAAGGAACTAGCAGATAAACCCTTTTCTAAACCCTCTTGTAGAAAAGACAATATCCTACGAATCCTAACCTTACTCCATGAGTAACTCTTGGATTCGCACCAATATAAATATTTGCGCCATATCTTGTGGTAAATCTTTCTGGTAACAGGCTTCCTAGCCTGTATTAAGGTATCAATAACTGACTCAGAAAAACCACGTTTTGATCAAATCAAGCGTTCAATTTCCAAGCAGTCAGCTTCAGAGAAATTAGATTTTGATGTTTGAAGGGACCCTGGATCAGAAGGTCCTGTTTCAGAGGTAGAGACCAAGGTGGACAGGATGACATGTCCACTAGATCTGCATACCAAGTCCTGCGTGGCCACGCAGGTGCTATTAGAATCACTGATGCTCTCTCCTGTTTGATTCTGGCAATCAATCGAGGAAGCATCGGGAAGGGTGGAAACACATAAGCCATCCCGAAGGTCCAAGGTGCTGTCAAAGCATCTATCAGAATCGCTCCCGGATCCCTGGATCTGGACCCGTAACGAGGAAGCTTGGCGTTCTGTCGAGACGCCATGAGATCTATCTCTGGTTTGCCCCAACGTCGAAGTATTTGGGCAAAGACCTCCGGATGAAGTTCCCACTCCCCCGGATGAAAAGTCTGACGACTTAAGAAATCCGCCTCCCAGTTCTCCACTCCCGGAATGTGGATTGCTGACAGGTGGCAAGAGTGAGACTCTGCCCAGCGAATTATCTTTGATACTTCCATCATTGCTAGGGAGCTTCTTGTCCCTCCCTGATGGTTGATGTAAGCTACAGTCGTGATGTTGTCCGACTGAAACCTGATGAACCCCCGAGTTGTTAACTGGGGCCAAGCCAGAAGGGCATTGAGAACTGCTCTCAATTCCAGAATGTTTATTGGTAGGAGACTCTCCTCCTGATTCCATTGTCCCTAAGCCTTCAGAGAATTCCAGACAGCGCCCCAACCTAGTAGGCTGGCGTCTGTTGTAACAATTGTCCAGTCTGGCCTGCTGAATGGCATCCCCCTGGACAGATGTGGCCGAGAAAGCCACCATAGAAGAGAATTTCTGGTCTCTTGATCCAGATTCAGAGTAGGGGACAAGTCTGAGTAATCCCCATTCCACTGACTTAGCATGCACAATTGCAGCGGTCTGAGATGTAGGCGTGCAAAGGGTACTATGTCCATTGCCGCTACCATTAAGCCGATCACCTCCATGCATTGAGCTACTGACGGGTGTTGAATGGAATGAAGGACACGGCATGCATTTTGAAGCTTTGTTAACCTGTCTTCTGTCAGGTAAATCTTCATTTCTACAGAATCTATAAGAGTCCCCAAGAAGGGAACTCTTGTGAGTGGAAAGAGAGAACTTTTCTTTTCGTTCACCTTCCATCCATGCGACCTTAGAAATGCCAGTACTAACTCTGTATGAGACTTGGCAGTTTGAAAGCTTGAAGCTTGTATCAGAATGTCGTCTAGGTACGGAGCTACCGAAATTCCTCGCGGTCTTAGTACCGCCAGAAGGGCACCCAGAACTTTTGTGAAGATTCTTGGAGCCGTAGCCAATCCGAATGGAAGAGCTACAAACTGGTAATGCCTGTCTAGAAAGGCAAACCTTAGATACCGGTAATGATCTTTGTGAATCGGTATGTGAAGGTAAGCATCCTTTAAATCCACTGTGGTCATGTACTGACCCTTTTGGATCATGGGTAAAATTGTCCGAATAGTTTCCATTTTGAACGATGGAACTCTTAGGAATTTGTTTAGGATCTTTAAATCCAAGATTGGCCTGAAAGTTCCCTCTTTTTTGGGAACCACAAACAGATTTGAGTAAAACCCTTGTCCCTGTTCCGACCGCGGAACCGGATGGATCACTCCCATTAATAAAAGATCTTGAACGCAGCGTAGAAACGCCTCTTTCTTTATTTGGTTTGTTGACAACCTTGACAGATGAAATCTCCCTCTTGGGGGAGAGGATTTGAAGTCCAGAAGGTATCCCTGAGATATGATCTCTAACGCCCAGGGATCCTGGACATCTCTTGCCCAAGCCTGGGCGAAGAGAGAAAGTCTGCCCCCCACTAGATCCGTTCCCGGATCGGGGGCCCTCAATTCATGCTGTCTTAGGGGCAGCAGCAGGTTTCCTGGCCTGCTTGCCCTTGTTCCAGGACTGGTTAGGTCTCCAGCCTTGTCTGTAGCGAGCAACAGCTCCTTCCTGTTTTGGTGCAGAGGAAGTTGATGCTGCTCCTGCTTTGAAATTACGAAAGGAACGAAAATTAGACTGTCTAGCCTTAGGTTTGGCTCTGTCTTGAGGCAGGGCATGGCCTTTACCTCCTGTAATGTCAGCGATAATTTCTTTCAACCCGGGCCCGAATAAGGTCTGCCCTTTGAAAGGTATATTAAGCAATTTAGATTTAGAAGTAACGTCAGCTGACCAGGATTTTAGCCACAGTGCTCTGCGCGCCTGAATGGCGAATCCGGAATTCTTAGCCGTAAGTTTAGTTAAATGTACTACGGCATCCGAAATAAATGAGTTAGCTAACTTAAGGGCTTTAAGCTTGTGTGTAATCTCATCTAATGGAGCTGATTCAAGTGTCTCTTCCAAAGACTCAAACCAAAATGCTGCTGCGGCCGTGACAGGCGCAATGCATGCAAGAGGTTGCAATATAAAACCTTGTTGAACAAACATTTTCTTAAGGTAACCCTCTAACTTTTTATCCATTGGATCTGAAAAAGCACAGCTATCCTCCACCGGGATAGTGGTACGCTTAGCTAAAGTAGAAACTGCTCCCTCCACCTTAGGGACCGTTTGCCATAAGTCCCGTGTGGTGGCGTCTATTGGAAACATCTTTCTAAATATCGGAGGGGGTGAGAACGGCACACCGGGTCTATCCCACTCCTTAGTAACAATTTCAGTAAGTCTCTTAGGTATAGGAAAAACGTCAGTACTCGACGGTACTGCAAAATATTTATCCAACCTACACATTTTCTCTGGTATTGCAACTGTGTTACAATCATTCAGAGCCGCTAACACCTCCCCTAGTAATACACGGAGGTTTTCCAGCTTAAATTTAACATTTGAAATATCTGAATCCAGTCTGTTTGGATCAGAACCGTCACCCGCAGAATGAAGCTCTCCGTCCTCATGTTCTGCAAATTGTGACGCAGTGTCTGACATGGCCCTAATATTATCAGCGCACTCTGTTCTCACCCCAGAGTGATCACGCTTACCTCTTAGTTCTGGTAATTTAGCCAAAACTTCAGTCATAACAGTAGCCATATCCTGTAATGTGATTTGTAATGGCCGCCCAGATGTACTCGGCGCTACAATATCACGCACCTCCCGAGCGGGAGATGCAGGTACTGACACGTGAGGTGAGTTAGTCGGCATAACTCTCCCCTCGTTGTTTGGTGAAATATGTTCAATTTGTACAGATTGACTTTTATTTAAAGTAGCATCAATGCAGTTAGTACATAAATTTCTATTGGGCTCCACTTTGGCTTTAGCACATATAGCACAGATATCTTCCTCTGAATCAGACATGTTTAACACACTAGCAAATAAACTAGCAACTTGGAAATACTTTTCAAGTAATTTACTATAATATGAAAACGTACTGTGCCTATAAGAAGCACAGAAAAAGTTATAACAGTTGAAAATTAATAACAGTTATAGCATCAAATCCTTGTAAAAAAAATAAACTACAATCTCACAGCTCTGCTGTGAGTGATTACCTCCCTCAAAACAAGTTTTGAAGACCCCTGAGTTCTGTAGAGATGAACCGGATCATGCAGGGAAGACAATAAACTTCTGACTGAAAAAAAGGCCCCTCCCCCTCACACACAACAGTGAGAGAGATCAGTAAACTGTCATAAATTAAATAAAACGACTGCCAAGTGGAAAAAAACAGTGCCCAAAACATTTTTTCACCCAGTACCTCAGAAAATTAAACGATTTTACATGCCAGCAAAAAACGTTTAACATTAAATAAATTAAGTGTTATTAAAAAGCCTGTTGCTAGTCCCTGCAAATTAGGCTAAAGTCTTATGTATACAGTATAAATCCAGTGAAGTGCCATTCCCCAGAATACTGAAGTGTAAAATATACATACATGACAGCCTGATACCAGTTGCTGCTACTGCATTTAAGGCTGAGTTTACATTATATCGGTATGGCAGAATTTTCTCATCAATTCCATTGTCAGAAAATAATAAGCTGCTACATACCTCTTTGCAGATTAATCTGCCCGCTGTCCCCTGATCTGAAGTTTACCTCTCCTCAGATGGCCGAGAAACAGCAATATGATCTTAACTACGCCGGATAAAATCATAGAAAAACTCAGGTAGATTCTTCTTCAAATTCTACCAGAGAAGGAATAACACACTCCGGTGCTATTATAAAATAACAAACTTTTGATTGAAGGTATGAAACTAAGTATAATCACCATAGTCCTCTCACACATCCTATCTATTCGTTGGGTGCAAGAGAATGACTGGAGGTGACGTAGAGGGGAGGAGCTATATAGCAGCTCTGCTGGGTGAATCCTCTTGCACTTCCTGTTGGGGAGGAGATAATATCCCAGAAGTAATGATGACCTGTGGACTGACCACACTTAACAGGAGAAAACGGAAGGATTATAAAAATGTTTAGTTTCCTTCAGGATTATCTTCAGTAGATAAGGAATGAGAGAAAACAGTGAAACACATAGATCAGAGTGAACTCCCAATTCTAGAGCTTGAACATCTGGGGGAAAAAAACATATATTGTGGAATATGACAATAGACACTAGAAGCCATAGATCCACCTCTGGAATGCTCCTGAACAAGTAGATAGGATTGTTAAACAGGAAGAGCCGAAATGGAAAACCACTTCTCTTGCCTCTAGTTTGGGTCAGAGAATCTCAATCTTGAAATTGAAAAGGAAAATAAACTTATAGAAGTGAAACCCTTGACTGTGTATCTAGGCAGGTTTAGTGTTGCAACTGAAACACAGCTTGTGTGAGACAGGTCTGTTATTACCTCAAAGTAATAATGTGACTAGAGAGAATGTCCTGTACCTTAAATTACAATAGGGAGACTAAATACATACAGAGCGAAGCACACTCACAGGAACGAACAACTGGCTAAATACTACTGTTAGCCTGTTCTATGGCGATTTACCACCTGGGTGCAGCTTCTTTTAGCCCAGTAATGCCTTTCACAGAGTAGAACTTTCCTGTAGTATATCAGTCTGATCCCGCCTATCACGGTCAGTATATCAGTCTGATCCCGCCTATCACGGTCAGTATATCAGTCTGATCCCGCCTATCACGGTCAGTATATCAGTCTGATCCCGCCTATCACGGTCAGTATATCAGTCTGATCCTGCCTATCACGGTCAGTATATCAGTCTGATCCCGCCTATCACGGTCAGTATATCAGTCTGATCCCGCCTATCACGGTCAGTATATCAGTCTGATCCCGCCTATCACGGTCAGTATATCAGTCTGATCCCGCCTATCACGGTCAGTATATCAGTCTGATCCCGCCTATTACGGTCAGTCCAGTGCCAAAATACCAGGCAATTCCTCTCTGAACAAGGAACACAGCAACCCCAGACGATCGTTTAGGCCTTCATTGGGCCTCCTCAGTGAGGTGAAGCCATATTCCTCTAAGCACTCTGAGCAAGGAGTCCAAGTCTGGTTGCCCCTTTTTCCCTTAGGGAGACTGAATACACACATAGAGAAGTGCACTCACAGGAACTCAATACCATTGTTAGCCTGTTCTATGGCAATTTAGCACCTGGGTGCAGCTTCTTTTTAGCCCAGTAATGCTTTTCACAGAGTAGAGCTTTTCTGTAGTATATCAGTCTGATTCCCCTTTAGATCAGACCACAAACTAGGCTGTTACCTTCAAAACTTACTCATAAAGTAATTCTATATAAAAAGTACCTAAATTCTGACTTTCTTGGCCTGTAAAAAAAAGCAGATTTTATTTAGCTTAAAATAAAAAATTCATTAAAAACACTAGTTTTGTAAACTAAACTATTTTTCAGTGCTGTTACAATCATTTAAAACAAATTTATGTCTTGTATTATTAATGTGAAACATTTCTTATTTTAAAGGGATAGTATAGTGAAAATTAAACTTTCATGATTCAGATAGAGTATGCAATTTTAAGCAACTTTCTAATTTACTCCTATTACCAATTTTTCTTTGTTTTCTTAGTATCTTTATTTTAAAAAGCTGGAATGTAAGCTTACAAGCCGGCCCATTTTTGGTTCAGACCTGGGTAGCGCTTGATGATTGGTGTCTAAATGTAGCCAGGTGCTGAGCCAAAAATGGGCCGGCTCTTAAGCTTACATTCCAGCTTTTTTAACTAAAGATACCAAGAGAACGAAGAAAATTTGATCATAGGAGTAAACTAGAAAGTTGCTTAAAATTACATGCTATATCTGCGCTTGCTGATTGGTGGGTGTAAATTTGGGTTTAGTATCCATTTTATTTCAAAATAGGCAGTAAATGCAATGACTCCCTGATGGAAGCAGGTACTTTTTAAAAAACAAAAAAAACAAAAGTTAAAGACTATTAAAACAAAAAAGAGAAATGCAAATAATATATCTTGTACTTAGAAATGTTAATGAAATAGCATAAAACATCTGTGAACTTCAAAAGCTTTAGTCTCAATTGTTTTTATTCAAGTGCAAAAAGAAGTAAATCAAATAGGGTGCGTCTCCTAAACGCTCCCTAGCTAATTAAAAAGGTGATTTAAAAGGAGCATGGGAGTAAAATGAAGCCAAAGATTAAAATCTGCAGCTCTTGAAATAGTTCACAGACAGCTAAAGCACACAACGGCATCGTTTTAAAAACGAAACAAGCCCATAACGACCATGTGAAAAAGGTTAAAGGAACATAAAACCCCCCAAAATTGCCTGATTTAGGTAGAACATACAATTTTAAACAACTTTCCAATTTACTTCTATTATCAAATGTGTTTCATTCTATTGGTATCATTTGTTGAAGGAGCAGCAATGCACTATTGGTTTCTAACTGAACACAAGAGTGAGCCAATGACAATCGGTATATATAAGCAGCTACCAATCAGCAGCTAGAACCTAGCTAACTGCAAGTTAAACATAACTTTTTATCTTGCCAACAGACGTTTGAACAAAGGGAACAGGTGAGCTTAGGCTGAGGCTATAGTAAAAAACAAAAACAAGCCAGCATTTAAACTAATACATTTTTGTCTCTAGTGATTCAGATACAGCAGCAATTTTAAGCAACTTTCTAGTTTACTTCCATTAACAATTTTCTTCATTCTCTTGCTATCTTTATTTAAAAAGCAGGAATGTAAAGCTTATTAGCCGGCCCATTTTTGGTTCAGAACCTGGGTTATGCTTGCTTATTGGTGGCTACCTAAAATAGGCCGTCTCCAAAGCTTTCAATTCCTGCTTTTTAAATAAAGATAGCAAGTGAATGAACAAAAATAATAATAGGAGTAAACTAGAAAGTTGCTTAAAATTGCATGCTCTGAATCATCAAAGAAAAAAAATTTGGGTTTGGCCCACTTTGAGGCTTTTAAAGATGAGCAATGCGCACACCAGATGCAGCCCTCAGACATAGCCCCCTTGACGTTGTGCCATGATGACATCATGGTAAAGATGGGGGTCCCCACAAAGCTTCCACCGCCATTCAGTGCCACAAGGGAAAAGGATTAGCCAGAGTGCTCAAAGCGGTAAGTAAATACCTCACAGAGGGAAGACTGAATTCAAAACGAATGCTTCCCGGACTGAAACAAAAACAACTTCTCCTAGTTATGTCTAACCACTTAGGTGGGACTCTGCCCACCTAAGTGGTTGGACAGAACTAGGAGGAGGTGGTACTGTCTGGGAGTAACCTATATACAGTTGACTAGGGGAGTGGACAGTTCTGTCCACGCCCCTTTGGCGAGGGGTTTTCACCGGTAGGTATTACTACCAGGGAGGACCAAGATTATATGGTTATCACTCAAACACAAAAAGCAGATACAAATCCTGGATTCTTCCTTCTTTGTAATGAAACAAAACAACTACGATCACCCAAAAAAAAAGACTGGAATTAAAGCTCCTGTATAAGGTAGTGGTCATTTTTCTATGCAATGTGATGGGGGAGTGGATACAATTTAAAGTGACAGTAAACATTCTGAAATTGCAATAAAATAAAATAATTGTGCATACTAAAAACAACTTTGCAATTAAATGTATTTATTTATTTTGCCCCCTTTTCCAGTAAATTGAAAATTGTGGATTTTGCCAGCCCTGAATACTTGAAGCGCTAATGGCAGGTTTCACAAGCCTAACCCTGACAAATGTCTCTCCCTAATTTAAAATTCATCTTATTTCTGTTGAATCCAAACAATTAAGATTTTGTTAACACAATGACAGTGAAGATCCCTGTCGCCTCCACACTCAAGTCCTGATTGCCCTTCCATATAATGAATGTGGTGGCTGGTATTTGACAACTGAAAAACAGTTCCAGCAAACAAGGTTTTAATCTGTTTTAATACAGTTTAGTCTCTGCTGTAAAGCTAATCATTTGGAATAGTGCAGAAAAATGGTGTAGTTACAAGGTGTTTCAAATCCCTTTAAAAAGGGACAATAAACACTTTGAGATGTTAATATAAAGTTATAAATTGTGTATATAAAAAAACTCTACAATATACTTTCATTATTTATTTTGTCCCCTTTTCCTGTAATTCCATTCTGAAATTGTGAGCTTTTCAGTTCCTGTTAGAAATTGAAGTGCAGAACACTGTTATATTCCACACAGCCATTGGCTGCACACTCTAGTGACCTATTTATAACTGTCTCTAATTGGCTAGAGCAGAGAAGGTAACCTAAGTTACAACATGGCAGCTCCCATTGTTTAATAGACACTACAACTTTACACTTATTTTGTTAATATTTAAACAACAAAATTAAACTTTAAAAAATACATCTACATGTTATCCTCAGACTAATCTTTTCTTTGATTGCATCATTCTATCTGGCATTTATTTAGTGTTTAATGATGTCCCTTTAGCCTTTAAACTTCCATTAAGAGACAATTAAAAGGGAGAGTACACACCTTTACATTTTTATATAAAATGTTTATGTATAATGAAACAACTTTGCAACATATGTTAATCACTTATTTTGCTCCCTTTTAATATACATTTGCTCTGAAAATTCAGACATTTCTAATTCCCAGAACTTGGAATGCACCTGCTGACTTCTCAATGATAACCGTGCTACATATCTGTCCCTAATTGACTTTATCAGATAACAACTGCAAAACAATTCACTTTATACTAAGGTTTACGACAGATGCTAGCTTTGTTGTTTGTGGACTAAAGCCCAGATTGGCTCCTCCAAATAAGGAAATTGATCGGTGCAGTTTGGCTATTGAAAAATAACCACAGTAAAAGGGATGCTAATTTTTTTTTTTTTTTGGTTTTATAAAACTATTGTATTATCAATTCATTCTATAGCAACACAACAGAGATGTCTTGTAATTACAAAGTGTTTACTGTCCCTTTAAAACCGGAACTTTTTTGCCTGTTTGAGTGTAAACTTAAACGTAGGCAAGGGCAAACTTTTAGCCTTGAGTGATTCTGAAACAAGGTTTTTTAATAAAGTCTCAGATAAACAAAACCACAGTATTGTTAAAGGGAAAAAAAAAAGTCTTAGCAGACAGTGGCAGAGACAAACACAAGCAGAATACACAAAATAACAAGCTACTGCAGTGTTCGCCACGGAAAATGTTGCCAGTCGGTGGGGGCAGGTTAATACTTTGCAAAATTATAACAGATTTTGACATTTATAAATGTTACTTAACCCTTTGAGTGCTAAGCACTTTCCCACCTGGGTGCTAATAATTTCTAAGTTTTTTTAATTTTTGAAAAAAAAATTAACTTTTTTTTTTGTTTTTTTTACAGACCCCCAATACTTACACTGTTAGAAAGGTTATGCGATTACCTTTCCAACAGTGTGTCTTGGGGGTCTGTAGCTTCTTAGATGCCTGAGATACAGGCTTCTAAGCAGCATGCCCCCTCCTCCTTAACATTGTTAAGTATAAATAAAGTTGCGCGGTGACGTCACCGTGCATCACGTGAAGCCCCGGCGATGCCCGTCACTCTACAGGCACGATCGCCGGGGTAGGAGCAGTTAGGAGCCCCCAGATCTCCCTCAAGGTGGGAGAGTGCTCATGATGGCTCTGAGCCGTCATTAGCACCAGAGTGAGAAACTCTGTGACGGCTCAGAGCCGTCATTAGCACTCAAAGGGTTAAAGGGACATGAAACCCAACATTTTTCTTTCATGACTCAGACATAGCATGAGATTTTAAACAACTTTCCAATTTACTTCTTTTATCTAATTTGCTTAGTTCTCTTTGTATCCTTGGTTGAAAAGGATACCTAGGTAGGCTCAGAAGCAGCAGTGCATTACTGGGAGCTAGCTGCTGATTGGTGCCTGCACATAAACACCTTGTCATTGGTTCCTCATATGTGTTCAGCTAGTTCCCAGTAGTGCATAGCTGCTCCTTCAACTAAGGATATCAAGAGAACAAATCAATTTTGATAATAGAAGTATATTTGAAAGTGATTCAAAAATGCATGGTCTGTCGGAATCATAAAAATGTGATTTTATTGTCCGTTTACTTTGCCCAAAGCACAAATCAATTGCACAGATTAACATAAATTGATTTCATGATAATTTGCGCAACAACAAATTAAAAAACAAATATTAGCTAAATGTTGTCATGTGCTGTGCACTGTGTATTACACTCAGGTCACATTTATGCACTCCTAGCCAGTGGTTCTGGGATTTGGGAAATTCTAGGTTATTAATTTGAATATAATTTAGGACATTTCAACAATGAGTCACATGACCCTCTGGTATGTTCAAACCTGCAATATGTGTACTGACTCACATATGGCTGTCTTAAAGGGACAGTAAAGTCATAATTACACAGTCCTGATTTAGTCAGAGCAGACAATTTTAAACAACTTCCACATTTACTTCTATTATTAAATTTGCTTCCTTCTCTTGTTATCCTTTGCTGAACGGTTTATCTAGGTAAGTTCAGGAGCAGCAAAGAACCTAGGTTCTAGCTGCTGATTGGTGGCTACATATATATATATATACCGATAGTCATTCGCTCACCTTTGTGTTCAGTTAGAAACCAGTAGTGCATTGCTGCTCTTTCAACAAATGATACCAAGAGAATGAAGCAAATTTGATACTAGAAGTAAACTGGAAAGTTGCTTAAAATTGTACGTTCTTCCTAAATCATGAAGAAGAAAAAAATTGGTGTTTCATGTTCTTTAAAAGGTATAAGAAAGTCAAAATGATACTTGTATAATTCAAGTACAGCATCCAATTTTAAAGGGACATTAAACTTACTTATTTTCTTTCATGATTCAGAGAGAACAGACATTTTTAAACAACTTTCCAATTTACTTTTATTATCAATTTTGCATCAATCTTGTGTAATCCTTTATTGAAGGAGCAGCAATCTGAACATATTGATAAGCCAATGGCAAATGGCAGCTAGTTCCCAGCTCCTGAGCCTATCTAGATAAGCTTTTCAATACAGGATACCAAGAGAACAAATTAGATAAAATAAGTAAAAAGGGAAGTTGTTTAAAATGGCATGTTCTATCTGAATCACAAACGGGAAAACCTTGGGTTTCATGTCCCTTTAAGGATACTTTTAAATGCACTTCTATGATCAAATTTACTTTGTTCTTTTTAAATCCTTTGTTGAAAAAATATGTAACTACCCTTCAATACAACTTTCCAATTTACTTCTATCATTTGCTTTATTCTCTTAGTATCCTTCATTGAAAATCATACCTAACAAGGATCAGGAGCAGCAATGCTCAACTAGTAGCTAGCCGGTGTCTACACACATTTGGCTCATCATTGGCTCACCAGATGTGTTCAGCTAGCTCCCAGTAATGCAATGCTGCTCCTGGGCAGGCTTTAACTATGTGTTTAATCCCTTTGCAGGAGTAACTACATACACTATAAAAAGTACTTACAGGAGAAGAGAGGGTCTGCTACCATGTTGCTTAATCAGACGCTGATTTCTATAGTGCCTTCCTGAAGACAGGTGCTCCATAATACGATCCCTTCTCACCCGCATTGGCAGTTCACAAGATTTACAATACAGAGTTTCAATCACAGATGTCTCTCCTGAATCCTTATGCTCCAATAAATGTCTTTTAACTGCCAGATCAGTGAATTCCGCAGCGTAGTCGTGCAGCGTTTTCTTTTTTCTTCCCATCTTTATAAACTTATACAAAATAAAGTTACAATTAAACCCGCTGTGCTGTGTATATTTAGGAAATGTGGAAGGGGAAGTCCAAATTGCTACTGATGTCTCTTTATTTTTGTGTCAGCCGTCTCTATTTCTCACTACAGCGTCATCTGGAGCACAAGTAATACAACGCCCACAAACGAATCCCATTTTATGTTTGAAAATAAAACTTTATTTATAGCAGCAAGAATTCCTTTATGTAACAAAAATAACTATTTATAAAGTTTGTTGGTTTCTGGTAAAAATAGATTATTTATAAATACAGGGTTTTGTAACAGTAGATTATTTTCTTCAGATCTTCCTTTTTTTTTAAAGTTTATTTATACTTCCACATTGTATCTGCAACTTCTGTAGTTTTTTCTTCATTTTTCTCACGGTTCTGTTACTTTTTCACATACAACTTGAAGTGTCCATTTTCTTTAAAGAACAGGAAATTCAATATTAGACTCATTATTTGGACAGAGCATATTATTTTAACACACTTTTAGTTTCAGTTTTAATATAAATTTGATTTTCTTTGTTGAAAAGCACATTAATATATTAGTGGCTACACAATGTATAGCTTGTCATTGGCTCACCAGATGTATTCAGCTACCTCCCAGTAGTGCATTGCTGCTCTGGTGCCGACTTTAAAGGGCTAGTGTACTGTAAAATTGTTTCCCCTTAATGTGTTACCAATAACTTGTTACAGCAGCTGTAGAATATAAAATGTATGGGAACTTATTTCTTTAGGTTTTGTATATTAAATATCTAGTTATGCAATTTTAAACCACAACCCATTAAAATGGACTGAGTTAAAGGGAGATCCTTATCTTATCACTCTCTATACACAAATTGAGTGAACAACTGAAACTGAGCTGTTTAGTATCTCACCCTCCCTTCCACACACACAAGTAGTAGTGTATTTTTTTGCTTACTCTTGTTTACATAGCGCTCTATAGCCAATATTTACATATTAAACTTTTTAGTATAGATGGTGAATTCAACAGGCAAAAATAAAATTTCAAATGAGAAAACAAAAAAGTAAATGAGCTATTTGTAAACAACTTATTACACTCTAGCAAGTAAAATGGATATTTGGGAACATATAAAAGAGAAGATAAAATAATAGTACACTGTCCCTTTAACAATGTGCTTAAAGGGACACTGTACCCAAATTTTTTCTTTTGTAATTCAGAAAGAGCATGCAATTTTAAGCAACTTTCTAATTTACTCCTATTATCAATTGTTCTTCGTTCTCTTGCTATCATTATTTGAAAAAAAAGGCATCTAAGCTTTTTTTTTGGGTTCAGTACTCTGGACAGCACTTTTTTTTATTGGTGGATGGATTTATCCACCAATCATCAAGGACAACCCAGGTTGTTCACCAAAAATGGGCCGGCATCTAAACTTACATTCTTGCATTTCAAATAAAGATACCAAGAGAATGAAGAAAATGTGATAATAGGAGTAAATTAGAAAGTTGCTTAAATTTTCATGCTCAATCTGAATCACAAAAGCAAAATTTTGGGTACAGTGTCCCTTTAACACCTTTGTAGAGGTTAAAGGGACACAAAACCCACAATTTTTCTTTCATGATTCAGCTAGAGAATACAATTTTAAACAACATTCCAATTTACTTCTATTAGCTAATTTGCTTCATTCTTTAGATATCCTCTGTTGAAGAAATAACAATGAACATGGATGGAGGCATCTATCTGCAGCCACTGAGCCTATGCTTTTCAAGAAATGATATCAATAGAATGAAGCAAATTAAATAATAGAAGTTGGAAAGTTGTTTAAAATTATATGCTCTCAAAATTATGAAAGAAAACAAATTGGGTTTCATGTCCCTTTAAACACAGTTATATACAAGCAATAGTGCAATAAAAAAGTGATAATATATTAGAAGAGTTTCTTTTTGCACTTTTATATCCCTGTGTTTCCCTGGTAACAGGATATAGGTGTTACAACTATAGAGTATAAAACACAGGTCATTGCTACCCCCTCCTATTTACACAATAAATAAACAGCTCAGTGAGAACTTATGCTTTACCAGCTGCTGTCCCTGCAGTATTAGCTCATTATATACTGATTCCTGGTGTATTTGTGACACTTCAGTATTAGTATTTACTAATAAGCACTCACAAATCCCCATTCAGTACAACAGTATGCTGATTGCACTTTTATTTTTCTATCTCAGAGCATTATCCAGCTGAACTGTATAACTTACCTCACTCCATCCTCCGCTCTCCTCGAGTTTGTTTATAGCTCTCAGAACTGCATCAGCACTGACCTGCACCCGGAAAGAATAACAGGAACTGAGGAGTTGCCATAGAGACGATACATCGGGAACAGCTCAAGTCATTATTAAGGACACTGCCATCTAGTGTCTGGGAACAAGTTTTAATGGGACATTATAGATCTTTTTTTAAATAAATATGTACTGGTATCAGGAATGAAGTACTGAATTGAAAATGGCAGGCATACAAAATAAAGGTGTAAAATAATTTAATATTGTCACTTTGTTGATGATTTGCATGGCATATTTATAATTTATGTGACAGTTGTTTTGGGACCTCTTTATGAATCTTCCATCACTCCTTGGCACCTTTGACATGCTTTTTAGCCAGTCAGAATAAAGATATATATATATATATATATATATATATATATATATATATATATATATATATATATATATATATATATATATATATATATATATATAGGCTTACCATAATTTTTAGAGGTGAAACTGGGACCACCTGGTGCGGTGCCAGTGGGGGTGTGGTCAGGAGCGTGGTCAAGGGGGCGTGGCAATTACCGGTCCTTTTAAAGTTGTAGCTTTTATGTGTGTAATATTTTGTGGATACTCTACCCTTCCTCAGACAAACAAGTGAATCACACAGTTTAAATAGACCATAACACCACCCCCTAGTAAAAAAGGCACCATTACATTGTCATGGCAAATAAATCATTAATCTAAATCTCAGATGCTAAATAATGCCAAACATCAAGCATAATTATCACTTTCATAATGATCAATTTCACAATTTAATATCTGCAGTGTTTTATGTGTCTAATTAAGGAACAGAGCCAAATACTGATAAGGCATAAATACAACATTGAATGAAAGTAAAAAAGAAACACGTACCTGCTAAAGCTGTTTACGAGGCTACACTATACCATAATGCAAGAAGATTATAGCCAAAATGTTATCCTGCATGAAGTAAAGCAAGATCCAGGCCAAAAATCCGGCCTGTCTGTACTTCCTAGTCATACCCATATGATTCCCCTAAAGGTGTATTACTGGCAATGTCCCCAGGGGTCGGGGGGGTGTTAAATTCTTAGAAAAATAAATCAAGTAGTACTACAAAATTAAAAAAAACTCTATGCTGCTCACTCAGCCTGTATTACTAAATGTAAACTTTGAAGGACACGAACGTTAAGCTAAGCAGGGCTGTATGTAACAAAGTACCAGCATCCAACTATGCTGGAGGGTCACAGTCCAGTCATTTTGAATAATGTGTCCGGGTTTCAGGTGGGCTGAAACCCGGACACATGATTTGAAACGTGGAGGTGGCAACCCTACTGGGACATAATGAACAACTGGGTGGGACACTGGGACAGCGCCTCCAAACCGGGACAATCCCAGTAAAAGTGGGACTTCTGGTAAGCCTATATATATATATATATATATATATATATATATATATAATAAAGTAGAAGAAAAGTTGCTAGCAGCGGTCTTAAAAGCAAACAGTCTTTATTAGAACATCAATAGTAAAAACACTCCAGGAAAAGCCACAAATGCATACACAACATTTAGTCCGCTAACATGTTTCGGCCAGGGGCCGTAATCATAGCTACTGGACTTTGCACCTGCGTACCTTAAAAAGCACCAGGATCGCCCTGATTGGGTAAAAACAAAATTACACATTGTGATGCTGTTTTAACTCTTTGAGTACTTTAACAGAGAAATACTATATTTCAATTAGAAATTTTCTATTACAAAGAACCTGTCACCATTCCATATCTAGTAAAAATATATACAAACATATATGACAGTAAAATAATCTAATGAAAGCTAGTCAGAAGGTCTTGAATGTTAAATCGAAGTATGAAAGAATCGCATATGTGCATACTATGTAGAATAACTACCTACCGGCCAAATTGTATAACCTTTAGAATACAATACAATTTGAAACAATACATATATAAAGTTACTGAAATAGTTTACATAACATTATAGTGGGCTGTAAATAACAGTTGTATTGTATAGATTTAAATGGTGGCCAAAAGCGTTATAAAATCATCAAAGATTTAATATGTAATAAATGAATATATAAATATTTCCTATTCTGCCTCCTGATCATAATCTGTCAAATACTAGATAGGGAACATAGTAATATACTAAACTAGAAAGAGAGGGAGCCTAATATTTACAGAACTTACTATAGTAGTTTTGTGGTGTATTGTGTGTTACATAGGCACTGCATAAATTCTTATGGCATATATATTTTAGTAAAGTAATGAGAATGGAATTCATATGACACAAAACATCCAATGCATTGGCATCTCTAATGTTTTACTCCTTGTGGAAATTGCGGTGATATGGCTAATAAATGCCTAGCCCACAAAGGAAAATGAAGACTAGGGAAAGCTCTATATTATGTAAAAAGGAATAGATAAGGGCACAAAATGACAAAATTGCAGAATTGCAAAATTACTGGATTGTAGGGGATTGAGTCAGGCGCCGCAGAAGGGGGAATAGAGACCTATGGCAAAGAATCATTGCCAATAATTAATTAGATCATACTCAGAATTCAGGCCAGTAGGTACACGTGTCTGGAGTCTGAAGATCCAAAACATTTCCCTCTTCTGCAGCAACCTATCCCTATCTCCTCCCCTAGGGGGACAGGTAACTCTTTCAATAGCCTGCCATTTCAGTGTATTAACACTGCTACGATGATGTTTAGCAAAATGCTGCACCAAAGGTGTAGATGCCGTTCCTGCCTGTATAGTCGACAAATGATTTCGTATGCGGACCTTCACCTCTGTTGTGGTGAGCCCCACGTACTGTAAGTGACAGTGGGTACAACTGAGGACATAGACCACATATGTGGAGGTGCACTTTAGACATGTTTGTATGGGGAACCTTTCACCTGTCACCTCAGACTTGATGTTGTCTGCAGGGAGAACAAATTCACATACCCTACATTTATTGTGACATTTAAAGATTCCCCTATGTGTAAGCCAGGAGCTCTGTCGTGTATCGGTCTTGGGCAAGACTGATGGTGACAACACATTACCTAGAGTACTTGTTTTTCTATAGGAACACCGCAGTCCTTGGGAGACACAATTCTCTAATTTGTCATCCGCAGCAAGAAAAGAAAAATGTTTTTTCACTATTCTGCAAATGTCCTGGTATTCCTGACTGTATTCTGTAACAAAGGTTACTCCTTTGTGTTGTCCCTCAGATGCATTATGAACATTCCTAGTTGTGTCCAAAGTTTGCATCCTATCAAGCGCATCAACCTGATTTCTTGCTTTTTTGATGACATGGGAGCTATACCCCCTACTCTTGAGTCTGTTTGTCAGATCCTCTGATTGTTCTGCATATTTATAGGGTAGTGTGCAATTGCGTTTAACCCTAGTAAATTGTCCCTTGGCTACCGCATAAGGTACATGCCTTGGGTGGCAACTACTCGCATGGAGGAGAGTGTTCCCTGCTATGGGTTTCCTAAAAATCTCAGTAAGCACTTTTCCATCATCTGTACCTTTGATAGTGATGTCTAAAAAGTTTATTTCGCTTTCACTTAGTTCATGGGTAAACTTAATTCCAATATTATTGGAGTTCAGATACGCCACGAAGGATGTAAACTGCAGTGTGCTCCCTTTCCATACAAGTAATAGATCGTCTATGAAACGAACATAAAAACAAATCAGATGTCTGTAGGGATTTCCATCTCTAAAGACGTGGGACAGCTCCCACCAACCCATAAAGAGGTTGGCATAGGAGGGGGCAAACTTGGCCCCCATAGCTGTCCCACGTCTCTGGAGATAGAATCTGTCCTCAAATGAAAAATAGTTGTGAGTGAGCAAAAACTTTAGTACTCTAAGTATAAAGCACCGAAAATCCATAGAAAAGTCAGAATAGCGCTCCAGAAAAAAACCAACTGCTGTAAGACCCTCCTCATGAGGAATCGAGGAGTACAATGCTACTACATCAATAGTTGCCCATTTATAACAAGCACTGTTCCACTTTAATTTGTCTAGAATCGTTATTACATCTTTTGTGTCCCGGATGTAACTATGTAGATTCTGTACAAGTGGTTGTAGAATACTATCAACCCATTGTGACACATGTTCCAACAGAGAGTTTATGCCACTAACTATTGGACGACCCCTGACTTCTGTCAGGGATTTGTGGACTTTGGGCAAATGATGGAAAATGGGCACAACTGGGTGATCAACTACTAAGAACTCAAAGGTTTTTTGGTCGTAGTGCCCATCCTCCAACCCATCGTCCAAAATGTCCAATAGTTCCTTCTTAAATATGGTGGTAGGATCCCTATCAAGAGGGATATAGTCCTCAATGTTGGTAAGCTGGCGTAGTGCCTCATTTACATAGTCAGTCTTGTCCAAAACCACGACAGAGCCCCCCTTATCGGCTGTGCGTATAACAATGTCTTTGTTCTCTTGGAGCTCCTTAAGGGCCGCTCTCTCAGACCTAGACAAGTTGGGAGTCTGGTAGACAACTGAATCTTTGAGTTTAATCAAGTCACGTTCCACCCGTTTAAAGAAAGTCTCTAGGGTGGAACCCCTGTTATGAATGGGGTAAAACTCTGATTTATTTTGAAAACCACTAACTGCATTAATACTCTGTTTATTGGTCAGTGATAATGAATCATGTGATAAACTCTCCAAATTAATTAAATCACATGTTTCACCAAAATTAAGTCTACTTAGTTTAGGGGCATATGTAAGCTGAGCTGGCTGTGGATTAAGACTATCCCCTTGTCTAGACTGTTGGGATTCTGTGAAAAAATGTCTCTGAAGAGTCATATTGCGTATAAGTTTATTTACATCGAGGATAGTGTTGAATACATTGAAATGATTAGTTGGAGCAAAATTCAAGCCATGACTGAGTAGAGAGATTTGTGGGTCTGTTAAAGTAAATCCTGATAAATTTATCACATTATTTACATTAGTTATTTGTATTTCTTCCTTCCTCTCTGGCCTCTCAACTGGTAGTGGTCCTGACCTGTTTGTCCTATCCCTGTACGCTGTGGGGGAAGACGAAAAACCTGTTCTATCTGGCGCTGATCATCATCAGATATACCTGTTTGTGAGACTGTTGCGCTATTATCAACATACTTGGTAGAAGAACCCTTGGGTTCAACGTGTTTATTCTTAGGTATCACTGCTTGTAACTGATGCTGATCAGAACCAGATGCCTCACAAACTACTTGTAGCGATGAATTCTGTTGGGCATTTTTAAGTATGCTTCTTGGTGGTTCGTCACCACTTGAAGCCCCATTATCATCCCCTGACTCGAAGTCAGTGTCTGAATATGTCACTCTCTTAACTTCTGTATTATGTGTAGCCCCTTGATCATTATTTGTATTCCTATTCCTGCTACCATTTTGTCTATTTCTAGATCTGCCTCTAGATTGCCTTCTTGATTTATTATCTGCCCTTTTCCATGTATATACAGAGTTACTATTGTAGTCTGTCTGGTCCCTTATAAATTTAGTTTGTTTTGTTTCAAGGACTGCTTTTTTCACCTGTGCAACTGTTATTTTAAGGATACCATCAAATTTGGCAAAGCTAGTCTCTAACTGTCTTGAATTCATTTCTGTCTGTAAAAGCCCTATCTCTCCTCTAATGGCTTTCAGAAGATTTGACTTATATGAAATTAATAACAGCATTAGGCGTGCAGAACAGTCAGACAAAATATCATTCCATGTACTAATAAAATCTGCATCAGTAACATCAAACGTGGGAAATTTGTTCAATCTCAAACCACGTGGTATAATCTTAAGTTTGATATATGTTTCCAAAGTCCAAATGTCCCACTGTAATTTGTGTTCCCTTATCAAAAGCTTTTCCATGTCTTCAAACAAAGTGGACAATGAATAATTAGACTTATCGGTAGAAAAGATCCTCTCAATTTCTAGTGTTGGGTAGTCCCTTTCAGTGACAGGTAACAATGAATAAAAATTAGTGACCTCCATGGAGAAAGAAAGGACAGCTCTATGAGTCGGACTGAAACAGTAGGGTGCAACCAGGCAAAGCACCTGAATAAACAAACCAAAAGTAAAAGTCACTGTTACTGTCCTATTAAAGGTTAGTTGTCTTGTAGAAATAAACAAAGTCCGGTAAATGTGCTTGCTCCGTATCAAAGCAATAAGCTGTAGAAAATATGTATAAATCGCTTTGAGCCACTTGAAACAACTCGGCAAACCCCCTGTACACGCCTGTGATGGTTATCAGTGAACGTACCAGAGACTGAGTGTGCTTCAGAAAACCGGAGGCTTAGGAGTACAACAAGCGGTTACAAACAGAGTGTGCGGTACCTTCAAATCTCAAACATAAAGAGAGAAGACCAGGACCAGTGATCCCAGACGGCGTAAACGCCTTTACTCACCGCTCCTCTGGACCGCTGACCCCAAATAGCTCAGTCTCTATTTAGATCAAAGACCTCCGGAATTCACATGTGTGCACTCAATGGTCTCCTCAGCGAAACTTCGGAAAGGCGTCCTACTGTGCAGGAGGGGGCGTGACGTACGTGCTTCAGCGTGTTGAATCCATACGCTGATCCTTATTAATGTTGAAAACAGAGTTCCCATAAACCGGCTTTGGAGCTGTGAGTCCCAGACCTGCTGCTGCTGCCCGGAATATTTGAAATAAAGTAGAAGAAAAGTTGCTAGCAGCTGTCTTAAAAGCAAACAGTCTTTATTAGAACATCAATAGTAAAAACACTCCAGGAAAAGCCACAAATGCATACACAACATTTAGACCGCTAACATGTTTCGGCCAGGGGCCGTAATCATAGCTACTGGACTTTGCACCTGCGTACCTTAAAAAGCACCAGGATCGCCCTGATTGGGTAAAAACAAAATTACACATTGTGATGCTGTTTTAACTCTTTGAGTACTTTAACAGAGAAATACTATATTTCAATTAGAAATTTTCTATTACAAAGAACCTGTCACCATTCCATATCTAGTAAAAATATATACAAACATATATGACAGTAAAATAATCTAATGAAAGCTAGTCAGAAGGTCTTGAATGTTAAATCGAAGTATGCAAAGAATCGCATATGTGCATACTATGTAGAATAACTACCTACCGGCCAAATTGTATAACCTTTAGAATACAATACAATTTGAAACAATACATATATATAAAGTTACTGAAATAGTTTACATAACATTATAGTGGGCTGTAAATAACAGTTGTTTTTACCCAATCAGGGCGATCCTGGTGCTTTTTAAGGTACGCAGGTGCAAAGTCCAGTAGCTATGATTACGGCCACTGGCCGAAACATGTTAGCGGTCTAAATGTTGTGTATGCATTTGTGGCTTTTCCTGGAGTGTTTTTACTATTGATGTTCTAATAAAGACTGTTTGCTTTTAAGACCGCTGCTAGCAACTTTTCTTCTACTTTATTTCAAATATTCCGGGCAGCAGCAGCAGGTCTGGGACTCACAGCTCCAAAGCCGGTTTATGGGAACTCTGTTTTCAACATTAATAAGGATCAGCGTATGGATTCAACACGCTGAAGCACGTACGTCACGCCCCCTCCTGCACAGTAGGACGCCTTTCCGAAGTTTCGCTGAGGAGACCATTGAGTGCACACATGTGAATTCCGGAGGTCTTTGATCTAAATAGAGACTGAGCTATTTGGGGTCAGCGGTCCAGAGGAGCGGTGAGTAAAGGCGTTTACGCCGTCTGGGATCACTGGTCCTGGTCTTCTCTCTTTATGTTTGAGATTTGAAGGTACCGCACACTCTGTTTGTAACCGCTTGTTGTACTCCTAAGCCTCCGGTTTTCTGAAGCACACTCAGTCTCTGGTACGTTCACTGATAACCATCACAGGCGTGTACAGGGGGTTTGCCGAGTTGTTTCAAGTGGCTCAAAGCGATTTATACATATTTTCTACAGCTTATTGCTTTGATACGGAGCACGCACATTTACCGGACTTTGTTTATGTCTACAAGACAACTAACCTTTAATAGGACAGTAACAGTGTCTTTTACTTTTGGTTTGTTTATTCAGGTGCTTTGCCTGGTTGCACCCTACTGTTTCAGTCCGACTCATAGAGCTGTCCTTTCTTTCTCCATGGAGGTCACTAATTTTTATTCATTGTTGCCTGTCACTGAAAGGGACTACCCAACACTAGAAATTGAGAGGATCTTTTCTACCGATAAGTCTAATTATTCATTGTCCACTTTATTTGAAGACATGGAAAAGCTTTTGATAAGGGAACACAAATTACAGTGGGACATTTGGACTTTGGAAACATATATCAAACTTAAGATTATACCACGTGGTTTGAGATTGAACAAATTTCCCAAGTTTGATGTTACTGATGCAGATTTTATTAGTACATGGAATGATATTTTGTCTGACTGTTCTGCACGCCTAATGCTGTTATTAATTTCATATAAGTCAAATCTTCTGAAAGCCATTAGAGGAGAGATAGGGCTTTTACAGACAGAAATGAATTCAAGACAGTTAGAGACTAGCTTTGCCAAATTTGATGGTATCCTTAAAATAACAGTTGCACAGGTGAAAAAAGCAGTCCTTGAAACAAAACAAACTAAATTTATAAGGGACCAGACAGACTACAATAGTAACTCTGTATATACATGGAAAAGGGCAGATAATAAATCAAGAAGGCAATCTAGAGGCAGATCTAGAAATAGACAAAATGGTAGCAGGAATAGGAATACAAATAATGATCAAGGGGCTACACATAATACAGAAGTTAAGAGAGTGACATATTCAGACACTGACTTCGAGTCAGGGGATGATAATGGGGCTTCAAGTGGTGACGAACCACCAAGAAGCATACTTAAAAATGCCCAACAGAATTCATCGCTACAAGTAGTTTGTGAGGCATCTGGTTCTGATCAGCATCAGTTACAAGCAGTGATACCTAAGAATAAACACGTTGAACCCAAGGGTTCTTCTACCAAGTATGTTGATAATAGCGCAACAGTCTCACAAACAGGTATATCTGATGATGATCAGCGCCAGATAGAACAGGTTTTTCGTCTTCCCCCACAGCGTACAGGGATAGGACAAACAGGTCAGGACCACTACCAGTTGAGAGGCCAGAGAGGAAGGAAGAAATACAAATAACTAATGTAAATAATGTGATAAATTTATCAGGATTTACTTTAACAGACCCACAAATCTCTCTACTCAGTCATGGCTTGAATTTTGCTCCAACTAATCATTTCAATGTATTCAACACTATCCTCGATGTAAATAAACTTATACGCAATATGACTCTTCAGAGACATTTTTTCACAGAATCCCAACAGTCTAGACAAGGGGATAGTCTTAATCCACAGCCAGCTCAGCTTACATATGCCCCTAAACTAAGTAGACTTAATTTTGGTGAAACATGTGATTTAATTAATTTGGAGAGTTTATCACATGATTCATTATCACTGACCAATAAACAGAGTATTAATGCAGTTAGTGGTTTTCAAAATAAATCAGAGTTTTACCCCATTCATAACAGGGGTTCCACCCTAGAGACTTTCTTTAAACGGGTGGAACGTGACTTGATTAAACTCAAAGATTCAGTTGTCTACCAGACTCCCAACTTGTCTAGGTCTGAGAGAGCGGCCCTTAAGGAGCTCCAAGAGAACAAAGACATTGTTATACGCACAGCCGATAAGGGGGGCTCTGTCGTGGTTTTGGACAAGACTGACTATGTAAATGAGGCACTACGCCAGCTTACCAACATTGAGGACTATATCCCTCTTGATAGGGATCCTACCACCATATTTAAGAAGGAACTATTGGACATTTTGGACGATGGGTTGGAGGATGGGCACTACGACCAAAAAACCTTTGAGTTCTTAGTAGTTGATCACCCAGTTGTGCCCATTTTCCATCATTTGCCCAAAGTCCACAAATCCCTGACAGAAGTCAGGGGTCGTCCAATAGTTAGTGGCATAAACTCTCTGTTGGAACATGTGTCACAATGGGTTGATAGTATTCTACAACCACTTGTACAGAATCTACATAGTTACATCCGGGACACAAAAGATGTAATAACGATTCTAGACAAATTAAAGTGGAACAGTGCTTGTTATAAATGGGCAACTATTGATGTAGTAGCATTGTACTCCTCGATTCCTCATGAGGAGGGTCTTACAGCAGTTGGTTTTTTTCTGGAGCGCTATTCTGACTTTTCTATGGATTTTCGGTGCTTTATACTTAGAGTACTAAAGTTTTTGCTCACTCACAACTATTTTTCATTTGAGGACAGATTCTATCTCCAGAGACGTGGGACAGCTATGGGGGCCAAGTTTGCCCCCTCCTATGCCAATCATTTATGGGTTGGTGGGAGCTGTCCCACGTCTTTGGAGATGGAAATCCCTACAGACATCTGATTTGTTTTTATGTTCGTTTCATAGACGATCTATTACTTGTATGGAAAGGGAGCACACTGCAGTTTACATCCTTCGTGGCGTATCTGAACTCCAATAATATTGGAATTAAGTTTACCCATGAACTAAGTGAAAGCGAAATAAACTTTTTAGACATCACTATCAAAGGTACAGATGATGGAAAAGTGCTTACTGAGATTTTTAGGAAACCCATAGCAGGGAACACTCTCCTCCATGCGAGTAGTTGCCACCCAAGGCATGTACCTTATGTGGTAGCCAAGGGACAATTTACTAGGGTTAAACGCAATTGCACACTACCCTATAAATATGCAGAACAATCAAAGGATCTGACAAACAGACTGAAGAGTAGGGGGTATAGCTCCCATGTCATCAAAAAAGCAAGAAATCAGGTTGATGCGCTTGATAGGATGCAAACTTTGGACACAACTAGGAATGTTCATAATGCATCTGAGGGACAACACAAAGGAGTAACCTTTGTTACAGAATACAGTCAGGAATACCAGGACATTTGCAGAATAGTGAAAAAACATTTTTCTTTTCTTGCTGCGGATGACAAATTAGAGAATTGTGTCTCCCAAGGACTGCGGTGTTCCTATAGAAAAACAAGTACTCTAGGTAATGTGTTGTCACCATCAGTCTTGCCCAAGACCGATACACGACAGAGCTCCTGGCTTACACATAGGGGAATCTTTAAATGTCACAATAAATGTAGGGTATGTGAATTTGTTCTCCCTGCAGACAACATCAAGTCTGAGGTGACAGGTGAAAGGTTCCCCATACAAACATGTCTAAAGTGCACCTCCACATATGTGGTCTATGTACTCAGTTATACCAACTGTCACTTACAGTACGCGGGGCTCACCACAACAGAGGTGAAGGTCCGCATACGAAATCATTTGTCGACTATACAGGCAGGAACGGCATCTACACCTTTGGTGCAGCATTTTGCTAAACATCATCGTAGCAGTGTTAATACACTGAAATGGCAGGCTATTGAAAGAGTTACCTGTCCCCCTAGGGGAGGAGATAGGGATAGGTTGCTGCAGAAGAGGGAAATGTTTTGGATCTTCAGACTCCAGACACGTGTACCTACTGGCCTGAATTCTGAGTATGATCTAATTAATTATTGGCAATGATTCTTTGCCATAGGTCTCTATTCCCCCTTCTGCGGCGCCTGACTCAATCCCCTACAATCCAGTAATTTTGCAATTCTGCAATTTTGTCATTTTGTGCCCTTATCTATTCCTTTTTACATAATATAGAGCTTTCCCTAGTCTTCATTTTCCTTTGTGGGCTAGGCATTTATTAGCCATATCACCGCAATTTCCACAAGGAGTAAAACATTAGAGATGCCAATGCATTGGATGTTTTGTGTCATATGAATTCCATTCTCATTACTTTACTAAAATATATATGCCATAAGAATTTATGCAGTGCCTATGTAACACACAATACACCACAAAACTACTATAGTAAGTTCTGTAAATATTAGGCTCCCTCTCTTTCTAGTTTAGTATATTACTATGTTCCCTATCTAGTATTTGACAGATTATGATCAGGAGGCAGAATAGGAAATATTTATATATTCATTTATTACATATTAAATCTTTGATGATTTTATAACGCTTTTGGCCACCATTTAAATCTATACAATACAACTGTTATTTACAGCCCACTATAATGTTATGTAAACTATTTCAGTAACTTTATATATGTATTGTTTCAAATTGTATTGTATTCTAAAGGTTATACAATTTGGCCGGTAGGTAGTTATTCTACATAGTATGCACATATGCGATTCTTTGCATACTTCGATTTAACATTCAAGACCTTCTGACTAGCTTTCATTAGATTATTTTACTGTCATATATGTTTGTATATATTTTTACTAGATATGGAATGGTGACAGGTTCTTTGTAATAGAAAATTTCTAATTGAAATATAGTATTTCTCTGTTAAAGTACTCAAAGAGTTAAAACAGCATCACAATGTGTAATTTTGTTTTTACCCAATCAGGGCGATCCTGGTGCTTTTTAAGGTACGCAGGTGCAAAGTCCAGTAGCTATGATTACGGCCCCTGGCCGAAACATGTTAGCGGACTAAATGTTGTGTATGCATTTGTGGCTTTTCCTGGAGTGTTTTTACTATTGATGTTCTAATAAAGACTGTTTGCTTTTAAGACCGCTGCTAGTAACTTTTCTTCTACTTTATTTCAAATATTCCGGGCAGCAGCAGCAGGTCTGGGACTCACAGCTCCAAAGCCGGTTTATGGGAACTCTGTTTTCAACATTAATAAGGATCAGCGTATGGATTCAACACGCTGAAGCACGTACGTCACGCCCCCTCCTGCACAGTAGGACGCCTTTCCGAAGTTTCGCTGAGGAGACCATTGAGTGCACACATGTGAATTCCGGAGGTCTTTGATCTAAATAGAGACTGAGCTATTTGGGGTCAGCGGTCCAGAGGAGCGGTGAGTAAAGGCGTTTACGCCGTCTGGGATCACTGGTCCTGGTCTTCTCTCTTTATGTTTGAGATTTGAAGGTACCGCACACTCTGTTTGTAACCGCTTGTTGTACTCCTAAGCCTCCGGTTTTCTGAAGCACACTCAGTCTCTGGTACGTTCACTGATAACCATCACAGGCGTGTACAGGGGGTTTGCCGAGTTGTTTCAAGTGGCTCAAAGCGATTTATACATATTTTCTACAGCTTATTGCTTTGATACGGAGCACGCACATTTACCGGACTTTGTTTATGTCTACAAGACAACTAACCTTTAATAGGACAGTAACAGTGACTTTTACTTTTGGTTTATATATATATATATATATATATATATATATATATATATATATATATATATATATATATATATATATTAATAAAGAGTCACACTTTAGGGGAGCTATTATATGTATATATATATACACACACAGTGGTAGTTTAGTCTATCACCACCATTTTTTCTACATATATACACATGAATGTATATACACACACACTCACACCACCCACCAGCAACAATATTATGACTCACTAAAGACTCAGATTATAGTTAGCAATTTTTAGCAATAAAGTATTTTTTAATTAAGGTATGTCCATTGATTTTTTTAGACATAATGCTATTGCACACTTAATAGACTAGAGTATAGTGTAAATATAAATTTAATATGCACTGGGAAACCAAAGAATTAGTGTGACTTGCTTTATTAGCCTTATTGCGGTGGTCTGGAATCGAGCCCACAATATTTGTACGGTGAACTCATTGTCATGTTCAAGAAACCAGTTTGATATGATTTGAGCTTTGTGACATGTTGCATTAACCTGCTGGAAGTAGCCATCAGAAGATGGGTACACAGTAGTCATAAAGGGATGGACATAGTCAGCAACAATATTCAGGTAGAACGTGGCATTTAAACAATGCTCAATTGGTACTAAGGGGGCCAAAATGTGCCAAGAAAATATCCCAGACGCCATTACACCACCACCACCAGCCTGAACCATTGATACAAGATAGGATGGATCCATGCTTTCATGTTGTTTATGCCAAATTCTGACCCTACCATCTGAATGTCGCAGCTGAAATCGAGACTCGTCAGACCAGGCAACGTTTTTCCAATCTTCTATTGTCCAATTTTGGTGAGCCTGTTCTCATCAGGTTTTGTTTTTTATTTCTCAATTGCTATCTCAAATTATTATATTATACCACCAGTGTATTTCAAAATCCCTTGTATATATATATATTTTCTATATATTCAGTATTAATCTATGCATTTATTGCTTTATATTTATTTTGCCCCCTTTTCATTCCCCATTTTTCATCATGTATACTTAGTTCTGTGAGGCATATAGGGTTAACTTTCTGTTCTGCCTTTTGCTCTGTAATATAGGCCTGTTTTGCTTTTATGTTTTAAACCAATCAGCATGTAGTGTACCGTTTTTAAACTATCTCACAACTGTGACACCTTAGGCTATGATTACGGCTGAGTGCCGAAACATGTAAGCCATTTGGTGTCTCGCCTGTCTTACTCTTTGCACTGTTGCCCCTGAACGCAACTTTTAAACCTTTTTGTTTTAATAAAGAATATTTTTATCTATCTTCATTGGGATCCGCTGCCTCTTCTATTTTCCTGTGCGAATTGTAGCCTTAGTTTCTCAGTTTGTTCTTAGCTGACAAGAGTGCCACCCGGTGTGGTCTTCTGCTGCTGTAGCCCATTTGCTTCAAGGTTCGACGTGTTGTGCATTCAGAGATGGTATTCTGCATACCTTGGTTGTAACGAGTGGTTATTTGAGTTAGTGTTGCTTTTCTATTATCTCAAACCAGTCTGCCCATTCTCCTCTGACATCAACAAGGCATTGTCGTCCACACTACTGCCGCTCACTGGATATTTTCTCTTTTTCGGACCATTCTCTGTAAACCCTAGAGATAGTTGTGTGTGAAAATCCCAGTAGATCAGCAGTTTTTGAAATACTCAGACACCCGTCTGACACCAACAACCATGCCACGTTAAAAGTCACTTAAATCCCCTTTCTTCCCCATTCTGATGCTCGGTTTGAACTTCAGCAAGTCCTCTTCACCACGTCTAGATGCCTAATGCATTGAGTTGCTGCCATGTGATTGGCCGATTAGCAATTTGTGCTACCAAGCAATTGAACATGTTTACCTAATAAAGTGGCCGGTGAGTGTATTTTTTCACACTCTCTATCTCACACACACTAATACACACACACACATACACTCTTTCTCGCACACACACAAAGACACACGCACATACACAAAGACTCTAACACACACACTCTCTCACACACACACACACACACTATTTCACACAGACTCTCACATACAGAAAGACACTGACAAGCACAGACACACCCTCTCACACACAAAAACACTTACACACACAGACACATTCTCTCACACACAAAAACACTTACACACACAGACACACTCTCTCACACACAAAAACAATTACACACACAGCACTCCAATACTCAGGCACACTCCCACACAGAAACACACACACAAATAACTGTAGGTATGTGCAGTATGCTGCAAACGCCGCAATGTCACCTTTTTGTTTGTGGCTATTTCCCACCAAACCCAGACATTTGTATGTCTGGGCCTGACTCAACTTCAAGCCTGGACACACAAATGGAAACCCGAACTGTCCAGGTCATTCCCGAACAGGTGGCAACCCCAATATATTTGTACCAGCTATTTGATTTTCAGCATTTCCAGGTTACAGAATTTGCTTTTTTTTTTGTCCAACAGGGAGTGTGGAGCAAGCACAATTTGTACACAAAAGCTAAATTTACTTAATGTCCTTTTATGCTGAAAGTGGTTAGAAAGAGAATATTACTAGACGTCTAAACCGTCCTCTGATCCTGTGAGATTGGGGTTTTGGGAGACCAGCTTTCTGGCCCATAGTGTCTCTGGCCAAGGCAAGTGTTTTATGGGAATGTCCTTTCTCCACTCAGGACAAGTAATGACTAAACTGGCCCCGCCCACAAAGTTCCCAACCTTGTCTGCTTCAAGTCTGTGATCTCACCCCTTCCATCATGGTCCCGCCCACAAGAACCCTCCCTGTCCCAGAAAGCTGCTGTGAGGAATATAGTGTTCAAAAAATTGCAAGATCTTTAACCACATTGGAAAATGTAATCACAAATATAAAGGGCAATAAAAGGCAAAATTTAAATACCCATTATGCATTTTAAATGTGTATAGAGGCATTATTGCAAATACATTAATTTGCAATAATGTTTCTACTAAGAATTTTTAATGTGCACACAACCTGCTAAACATAACGTGGTAGGTACCATTTAGACATTCTCATTTTGCCCATACATAGAGTATACCACCCAGAACATACACAATATTTTCTCGCTGGGACAGGGAGATCAAGGGGTCAAGTTGTGGCAAACAGGGTAGAAAACCAAAGTTCCCAGCAGCCCAATGTATTGTCATGGCTTGGGAGCTCTATCCTTTCCCTCCCTCAGTTCCTTTAGGACAAATGTACCTGATTGTGTGCACAGTTTAACTTAACACAAAATATCTGTATTTAAATTGTCTTTTTATGTCTCTTTAAAGTGAAGTGAGATCAGTGTGGGTAAATTAAGAGAACTAAATTTCTTGCTTAGCTGAAAGGAAAGGCAGTTTAAGCTACCAACTATATCAATATTATGGTATAGTTAATTTTTGTTTTGTTCTTGGCACTGTGGAATCTAGCACCCTTGCATAATGGCTGCCCCCCACATGCTAGCCCAACTTTCATTGGACCACATTTGTCCACCATTAGTTTGTACAGGTTCCCAATAGCTCTGCCAGACCCTGCTCACAGTATGTACAGACCCACCCACAACATGCCCAACTTGGCCAACAGACTACCTGCTTCCCCCATAGGGAAATCCTATAGACGCCAATAACTGTATTGTAAACCACCCACCACTAACAATTTTAACTCATATTTGCCTCATATTTCTTACAACTGGAGGCCAAGGACTGTTAAAAAGACTATTTAAGAAAAGATGAAACAAACAAATATAACGCCTAGATTTAGAGTTTTGCGTTAGAAGGGGTGCGTTAGCTACGCGTGTTTCCCCCCCCCCCCGCACCTTTTAAACAACGCTGGTATTTAGAGTTCTCCAAAAAGTGAGCGTACAGGCATATTTACCGCCACTTCAACTCTAAATACCAGCGTTGCTTACGGACGTGGCCAGCTTCAAAAATGTGCTCTTGCACGATTCCCCCATAGGAAACAATGGGGCAGTTGAGCTGGAAAAAAAACCTAACACCTGCAAAAAAGCAGTGTTCAGCTCCTAACGCAGCCCCATTGTTTCCTATGGGGAAACACTTTCTAAGTCTGCACCTAACACCCTAACATGTACCCCGAGTCTAAACACCCCTAACCTTACACTTATTAACCCCTAATCTGCCGCCCCCGCTATCGCTAACCCCTGCATTATACTATTAACCTCTAAGCTGCCGCTCCGGACACCGCCGCCACCTACATTATAGCTATGTACCCCTAATCTGCTGCCCCTAACATCGCCAACCCCTATATTATATTTATTAACCCTTAATCTGCCCCCCCAACGTCGCCGCTACCTACCTACATTTATTAACCCCTAATCTGCCGACTGGACCTCGCCGCCACTATAATAAATGTATTAACCCCTAAACCGCCGCACTCTCGCCTCGCAAACACTATAATAAATAGTATTAACCCCTAATCTGCCCTCACTAACATCGCTGACACCTAAGGGCTGGTAAGGTAAAAGAGCTGTAAACTTTTTATTTTAGAATAGGGTAGGGCATTTTTTTATTTTGGGGGGCTTTGTTATTTTTTTAGGGGGCTTAGAGTAGGTGTAATTAGTTTAACATTCTTGTAATCTTTTTTTATTTTTTGTAATTTAGTGTTTGGGTTTTTTTGTAATTTAGTTTAGTTGATTTAATTGTAGATAATTGTAGGTAGTTTATTTAATTAATTTATTGATAGTGTAGTGTTAGGTTTAATTGTAACTTAGGTTAGAATTTATTTTACTGGTAATTTTGTAATTATTTTAACTAGGTAGCTATTAAATAGTTATTAACTATTTAATAGCTATTGTACCTGGTTATAATAAATACAAAGTTGCCTGTAAAATAAATATTAATCCTAAAATAGCTACAATGTGATTATTAATTATATTGTAGCTATATTAGGGTTTATTTTACAGGTAAGTATTTAGCTTTAAATAGGAATAATTTATTTAATAAGATTTATTTTATTTCGTTAGATTTAAATTATATTTAACTTAGGGGGATGTTAGTGTTAGGGTTAGACTTAGCTTTAGGGGTTAATACATTTATTATAGTAGCGGTGAGGTCCGGTCGGCAGATTAGGGGTTAATACTTGAAGTTAAATGTCAGCGATGTTAGGGAGGGCAGATTAGGGGTTAATACTATTTATTATAGGGTTTTTGAGGCGGGAGTGAGGCAGTTTAGGGGTTAATACATTTATTATAGTGGCGGCAAGGTCCGGTCAGCAGATTAGGGGTTAATAAGTGTAGGTAGGTAGCGGCGACGTTGGGGGGGCAGATTAGGAGTTAATAAATATTATGTAGGTGTCGGCGATGTTAGGGGCAGCAGATTAGGGGTACATAGGGATAATGTAGGTTGCGGCGGTGTGCGGTCGGCAGATTAGGGGTTAAAAAATTTAATTATAGTGGCGGCGATGTGGGGGGACCTCGGTTTAGGGGTACATAGGTAGTTTATGGGTGTACTTTAGAGCACAGTAGTTAAGAGCTTTATGAACCGGCGTTAGCCCATAAAGCTCTTAACTCCTGACTTTTTTCTGCGGCTGGAGTTTTGTCGTTAGAGTTCTAACGCTCACTTCAGCCAAGACTCTAAATACCAGCGTTAGAAAGATCCCATTGAAAAATAGGATACGCAATTGACGTAAGGGGATCTGCGGTATGGAAAAGTCGTGGCTGGAAAGTGAGAGTTAGACCCTTTCCTGACTGACTCTAAACACCAGCGGTCGCCAAAACCAGCGTTAGGACCCCCTAACGCTGGTTTGTACGACTAACGCAGAACTCTAAATCTAGGCGTAAGTATTTTCAAAATGTTTTCTATGTCCTTCTAAAATTTAAATAATTAACAAATACTCTTATTCTGCAAGAATGGGCACTAATATAGTATATCATATTATATTGTATACATAGATAAAGGTTTGTAGGAGAGTTGTATATAATACAACTGCCATTTCAAGCAAAAGACAGACCTAAGCTGATTTACTACAGTGTAATATCATGGGATCTCGCTCTGGGAGCCTGATGATATAAAGCTCTCAGCACAGACGAGATGATATAAAATAATCATCCATCATTGCGAAATCCCCCACAAGATTCTAAAAAGGCAGATTTTGCTATACTTCTTAAAGGGGTGTTCCCTGCATTTCTGTATGTGAATGAAAAAGAAGCCCAGTGCAATATAGAAGTGCGTGACATGAGAGTTTTATTACATTTACACATTGTGCTTTTTATTTTATATTACTTTAGACTTCAGATTATGTTTTATTACATTTAAACATTTATTAACCCCTTAATGACCACAGCACTTTTCCATTTTCTGTCCGTTTGGGACCAAGGCTATTTTTACATTTTTGCGGTGTTTGTGTTTAGCTGTAATTTTCCTCTTGCTCATTTACTGTACCCACACATATTATATACCGTTTTTCTCGCCATTAAATGGACTTTCCAAAGATACCATTATTTTCATCATATCTTATAATTTATTGTAAAAAAAATTATAAAATATGAGAAAAAAATGGAAAAAACACACTTTTTCTAACTTTGACCCCCAAAATCTGTTACACATCTACAACCACCAAAAAACACCCATGCTAAATATTTTCTAAATTTTGTCCTGAGTTTAGAAATAACCAATGTTTACATGTTCTTTGCTTTTTTTGCAAGCTATAGGGCCATAAATACAAGTAGCACTTTGCTATTTCCAAACCATTTTATTCAAGATTAGCGCTAGTTACATTGGGACACTGATATCTTTCAGGAATCCCTGAATATGCCTTGACATGTATATATTTTTTTTTAGAAGACATCCCAAAGTATTGATCTAGGCCAATTTTGGTATATTTCATGCCACCATTTCACCGCCAAATGCGATCAAATACAAAAAATCGTTCACTTTTTCACAAACTTTCGGTTTCTCACTGAAATTATTTACAAACAGCTTGTGCAATTATGGCATAAATGGTTGTAAATTTTTCTCTGGGATCCCCTTTGTTCAGAAATAGCAGACATATATGGCTTTGGCATTGCTTTTTGGTAATTAGAAGGCCGCTAAATGCCGCTGAGCACCACACATGTATTATGCCCAGCAGTGCAGGGGTTAATTAGGGAGCTTGTAGGGAGCTTGTAGGGTTAATTTTAGCTTTATTCTAGTGTAGCAGACAACCCAAAGTATTGATCTAGGCCCATTTTGGTATATTTCATGCCACCATTTCACCGCCAAATGCGATCAAATAAAAAAAAAAGTTCCCTTTTTCACAAACTTTTTGTTTCTCACTGAAATTATTTACAAACAGCTTGTGCAATTATGACATAAATGGTTGTAAATTTTTCTCTGTGATCCCCTTTGTTCAGAAATAGCAGACACATATGGCTTTGGCGTTGCTTTTTGGTACTTAGGCCGCTAAATGCGCATCACACGTATTATGGCTAGCAGTGAAGGGGTTAATTAGGTAGCTTGTAGGGAGCTTGCAGGGTTAATTTTAGCTTTAGTGTAGAGCTTAGCCTCCCACCTGAAACATCAGACCCCCTGATCCCTCCCAAACAGCTCTCTTCCCTCCCCCACCCCACAATTGTCCCCGCCATCTTAAGTACTGGCAGAAACTGCCAGTACTAAAATAAAAGCTATATTTGGGCTTTTTTTTTTAAAAAGAAAAGGCATATTTACATATGCTGCTCTGTAGGACCCCCCTTTAGCCCCCAAACTGACTGATCCCCCACCAAACAGCTCTCTAACTCTCCCCCTCTGTCTTAATGGCCGCCATCTTGGGTACTGGCAGCTGTCTGCCAGTACCCAGTTTAGAATAAAATTGGTGATTTTTAAATTTTTCCCCTTTTCTGTAGTGTAGCACCCTGCCCCACCAAAGACCAACCCCCCACCCCCTCCTAGATACCTTCGATTTATATTTTTTTTCCCATTAAAATACCCCTTTCTCAAACTTTTATACACTTATATTTTCTGTAGTGTAGCGTTCCCACCCGCTCCCGCCCCGTGCACGCGTCCGCCCGCCGCGCCCGTGCGCGCCCCCATCGGCTCTGCCCCCGATCCCGCCCCCCTCTACATTACCCGGCCCATCGATGGCCGCCCACCCGCCTCCCAAGTCGGCTCCCACCCACCAACGATACCGGCCATCGATGTCCGGTGCAGAGAGGGCCACAGAGTGGCTCTCTCTGCATCGGATGGCCATCTAGCGTTATTGCAGGATGCCTCCATATCGAGGCATCACTGCAATAACCGGAAAGCAGCTGGAAGTGAGCAGGATCGCTTCCAGCTGCTTTCCACACCGAGGACGTGCAGGGTACGTCCTCAGGCGTTAACTGCCTTTTTTTTGAGGACGTACCCTGCACGTCCTCGGTCATTAAGGGGTTAAATAAAAAATTACATTAGAAATTTCGAATGTGGATATTCAATCTAATTATGAACATTCGAAATTGAAAGTAACATTCGAAAACCAGAAAAAAAGTTTGATTACAAAATTGTAATGGATTTTAATTCTTATCAATATTCGATTGTCCAAGCAATTGTCCAGAGGACTATTCGTTCTACCAAACGAATTACACTTTTAGCACATTAGCCCATCCCTAGCTGGGATGCCGTGTTTTCATCTCACTTCCTAATCAAAGGGTCCTTTCCTGAATGGACATTACTTCTCTAGGCCTGGATACCACTAAATCTAAAAGCTGGATACAATTAGAACATTTATTAACAGGACACCCTCAATTAGATGGGGCTTGTTGACTTCCATAGGCATTAAACTATGAAAATAATAAATCCAAGATGCTTTTTGATTGGATAGATGAATACCAGGGACTATCTATAAGAAATTTCCCAATCATGCCCATTTTACATAATCCCTGACTTTATGATGGGTTATAATTATCTTTCCTCTCCTGTGAATGACATTAAACGTTTGATCCCAATCAAGTCCTTAGTAGTAGAAGGTCACATAAAGTAAAAAAAACTACTTATGCAACAAGATACTGAACTATTTAAGGATTGGCTTAGGTACGGTCAAGTGAGACATTATATTCTAAAACATAGGGAGAAAAATAACTTTTTTCATCCTTTGACTAACTTTAAAAACGGTGTTACTCAGAGTTACCCCATAAACACTTTCTTTCTATCCTATACAATGAATTACTTATAGCGTTTACCCCATATCCCACATACACAAAAGCTTGGAGTAAAGAATTGCAAATGGATATTAATGTATCTCAATGGAATATAATCTTCAAACATACGGCCTCCTTAGCTCACTCCTCAAATGTGTTGGGAACTAACATTAAAATATAAACAAGGTTGTACCTTACTCCACAAATAATTAAACACCCCTTTGCAGGAGCCAATGATGTTTGAAGAGAATGTCAAGAAAAAAGAGACATGCTATATGTTACATATTTTGTAATATTGTTACTGAAAATATTTTAAAAACATTTTGGGAACCAGGATTGAGCCCAATCCAATGCATGTTTTCTTAATTCTCCGCTTGGCCTCAAATGCATTGGCTGATTGGAACAGCCAATAGAATGCAAGCTCAATCCTATTGGCTGATTGGATAAGCCAATAGGATTGAAGCTCAATCCTATTGGCTGATTGCATCAGCCAATAGGATTTTTGTCACCTTTAATTCCGAATGGCTGATAGAATTCTGGATGACGTCATTTAAAGGAACCTTCATTCGTTGTTAGTCGTTGGAAGAAGAGGATGCTCCGTGCCAGATGTCTTGAAGATGGAGCCACTCCGCGCCGGATGGATGAAGATAGAAGATGCCGTCTGGATGAAGACTTCTGCCCGTCTGGAGGACCACTTCTGCCGGCTTGGATGAAGACTTCTCCCGGCTTCGTTTAGGATTTCTTGCCGCTTGGATGAAGACTTCTCCCGGCTTCGTTTAGGACTTCTTGCCGCTTGGATGAAGACTTCTCCCGGCTTCGTTGAGGATGGATGTCCTGTCTTCAAAACTGTAATTGGATCTTCGGGGGTTAGTGTTAGGTTTTTTTTAAGTGTTTTTTGGGTGGGTTTTATTTTTAGATTAGGGCTTTTGGGCTGAAAAAGAGCTAAATGCCCTTTTAAGGGCAATGACCATACAAATGCCCTTTTCAGGGCAATGGGGAGCTTAGGTTATTTTAGTTAGGATTTTATTTGGGGCGTTGGTTGTGTGGGTTGTGGGTTTTACTGTTGGGGGGTTGTTTGTATTTTTTTACAGGTAAAAGAGCTGATTTCTTTGGGGCAAAAGGCCCTTTTTAGGGCTATTGGTAGTTTAGTTTAGGCTAGGGTTTTTTTATTTTTTTGGGGGGGCTTTTTATTTTGATAGGGCTAATAGATTAGGTGTAATAAGTTTAAATATCTGATAATTATTTTTATTTGTTTTGTGTAATTTAGTGTTTGTTTTTGTAATTTAGGTAATTGTATTTAATTAAATTAATTTATTTAATTGTAGTGTTATGTTAGGTGTTAGTGTGTAAGACAGGTAAGGTTTTATTTTACAGGTAAATTTGTATTTATTTTAACTAGGTAGTTGGTAAATAGTTAATAACTATTTAGTAACTATTCTACCTAGTTAAAATAAATACAAACTTGCCTGTAAAATAAAAATAAACCCTAAGCTAGCTGCAATGTAACCATTAGTTATATTGTAGCTAGCTTAGGGTTTATTTTACAGGTAAGTATTTAGTTTTAAATGGGAATTATTTAGGTAATGATAGTAGGTTTTATTTAGATTTATTTTAATTATATTAAAATTAGGGGGTGTTAGGGTTAGGGTTAGACTTAGGTTTAGGGGTTAATAAATTTAGTATAGTGGCGGTGACATTGGGGGCGGCAGATTAGGGGTTAATAAATGTAGGTAGGTGGCGGCGATGTTAGGGGCGGCAGATTAGGGGTTAATAATATTTAACTAGTGTTTGCGAGGTGGGAGTGCGGCAGTTTAGGGGTTAATATGTTTATTATAGTGGCGGCGATGTCCGGAGCGGCAGATTAGGGGTTAATAAGTGTAAGATTAGGGGTGTTTAGACTCGGAGTTCATGTTAGGGTGTTAGGTGTAAACATAAAATTTGTTTCCCCATAGGAATCAATGGGGCTGCGTTACGGAGCTTTACGCTGCTTTTTTTGCAGGTGTTAGACTTTTTTTCAGCCGGCTCTCCCCATTGATGTCTATGGGGAAATCACGCACGAACACGTAAAATCAGCTCACCGCTACTTTCAGCAACGCTGGTATTGGAGTGCGGTATGGAGCTCAATTTTGCTCTACGCTCACTTCTTGCCTGTTAACGCCGGGTTTATGAAAACCTGTAATACCAGCGCTGTAGGAAAGTGAGCAGTGACAATAATGTGCAAGTTATTACCGCACCCATCATACCGCAAAACTCGTAATCTAGCCGAAATAAACTAATAACAAAAAAACGATTAAAGTCTTATAGAAGTTTGGTCAGGCCGCACTCCTCAAGTGTTTTGCCGTCCACTTCAAAGTTTTATTTGTAAAATTAGAAGAACATGAAAGATGTACACAGAACTGCCTAAAACTATCCAGCTATGTCTGTCTCCCACCTGCTCCGGTAAAACTGTGCAGCTTCTTACTCCCTCACCAAACTAAACTTCTCTCACACACTTCTCTGAGAAGCAATCTCCTTGTAGCCAGGATCATATTTCCCTGAGAAGCGTGTCAGAAGTTTAGCTCTGTGTGTCTTGGTCCTTAGATGCCAAGAAGGCCTTTGTTCGAAAAAGTTGTCCTTATATGCAAAAAACCTTAGCTGCATTCTGATTCCCAACATACTATCTTAGAGCAGTTTGAGCATTATACCATTATACCCTTGCCCCTCAGTGTCAGTAAGTCTTTTTGTCCTCTATTGAGCGATTGGCAGAAGTCATTTCCAGTTCACCAGACATTCAAGAATTGTATCTTCACTCGACACACTACAAAGCTGCCCTATTCACAGATGATCTCACAGTAAGTTTCTCCAAACTTAGCCATCCCCTTCTAGTTCTAGTTAGTCTCCTTCACAACTTTAACACTTTAGTGCTTAACATATCAGATTCTGACCTATCATCTCACTCTGAGACAGTTACACACCTTCAAGTGGTCCACAACTTCTTTGAAAAACCTAGTTCTGGTCCTTCCCAGCGATCAAAAGATGATCATCAATCAGAATTATCTTCCACTACTGGCAGAGATGCACGCCTCCCTGCCAGAGTAAGGGAGAGGGAGACACATATCTTTTCCCTGCAAACACAACCAGAGAGTGTGAAATACACTCTGTGACAGGAGGACAGGATAAAGGGCGAAGGAATCTGCAGTTACCTCTGTCACCCCCCAAAGGTGGCCCAGGCAGCACATCATCTTCCCCAAATCAGTCGCCCTAGGCATGGGTCTTGTTGGCCTAAGCCAAAATACCACCCTGGTTCTAGCTGCTGCATGCCCACATCTAGGGCCCCTCTTTTCTCTTGGCACACACAGAACTTGACATACACCAGAACAACAACAACATATTGGCAGTAGTTTAAATATACTGAAAAAATATATTCAACAAGCAGTGACATATCCATTACTCCTGACAATGAATGATAAATATTTGTTTATTAGTCATAATACAAGTTAGTTTCCCATGGTGCTAACCTTAAATTTTGTCAACTAGCCTGGAAACACGAGTTGTTTTTTTTCTGAAAGCAAATAAAAATATTAGCTTTAATAACCTGCCAATATTTCAACTGTTTGATTATTTATACATGGAATCATAAAATGTTTCCAATCCTTTACAGAAAAGTATAATGCAAAGTAATTTTTTTATTTTTAGTATGTAATTAAATATTTTATATATATATTTAGCTTATTGCAATCACAAACTGTTTCATAGCCCTTTAACAATAAATTATTGCTTTAATAAGATCACCCTATTGCAAATATATTTTTAACATTTAAAGCACATTTTATTTTGAACACTTCAACTCTTAGACTCAGCGTCATAAATTTAAAAATGATTTTGGTAATCTTGACGTCAGAAGCCGAATAATAAATTCCACCTGGATATCATTGATTTGACAGATGTAGCCAAAGGACAAAATTGTTAGTAAACATTCTATTTTGTGTTGATGTGTACAGCATTAAATACATGGTATATATTACATTTATAGCAAAATATTAAATTTCATCCTACAATTAAATGGTATCTTTGGTTATTAAAATGATTTAAAGTGGGAGTTATGAATTAATGTTTTATCTTGCATACAAATGTTACTTTTTGAACAGATTTCATTAACCTGACCGCAAATCTGAACTAGAACATTGTGCTAATATATTGGATATGACTAAGCTGTTCAAAGTCACTTTGCTTAATACTCAGACATTTAAATCAAGTTTTGCTTATCATTGTAGAGGTTGACATCTGATGTTCGGATCATTATTTTATAATTGATTGTAAGAAATGGCCTACTGGTCGTGTAAAAATACTCCCCAAGTAGGATCTGAATAGGCAATGACCTGTGACTAACTTTGTGTGTCATAAAACAAACTACAGTTTATTTAGGGCTAGATTATTAGCTGAGCGCTAATTTATTGTGGGCCTTTAAATAAGAGTTTTAATTTGAAAAATATCTCATGTGACATAGGAGCTAAACTCTTTTGTCCTGTCCAGGTATTCACATGGTCTACACTTCCTGTGACCACATCCGTACATACCTCTGCTGTCTAACCATGAGCCACTGTTCGATTTCTTTTCTCTCAATTGAGTTGGTGATAATATAGATCCCAAAGTTGGGCATTTTCTGCAGCTACATTTCACTCCTTTTTGTACTACGTCTATTAGCTTATTGTCTGCAGCGAGGATGGGGAAATGTTTTTTAACAATTTTAACAATTTGTGGGAACTGTTCACAGTAATCTGTTACAAAGTTTATTCCTTCAAATTTGTGTTTATCACCTTTACAACTCTTTAGTAAGGATCCTCTCTGTTTGGCCTCAATCTGTTTCTTGGTTGTTGTAATTACTTTCTTAGAGTAACCTCTCTCTTTTAATCTACATTCTAGATCTTTTGCCTGTAAATCACAGTCACCTTGTTCCGAACAATTTCTCTTGAGTCTTGTGAATTCCCCTTTGGCCACTGTAGCTGCAGTATGCTTGGGGTGACAACTTTTCCTGTGTAGGAGGGAATTGCCCGCAATGGGCTTCCTATACATTTTAATGGTTATTCTGCCATCTGTTGAACTGGTTAAGGACACATCCAAATAATGTATAGTTAAAGAATTAGCTTCAAAAGTAAATTTAAGTCCAACCTGGTTATCGTTAAGATAGTCTACAAAAATTGGAATGTTTGTCATCTGACCGTTCCATATAAATAGGAGATCATCAATGTATCTCCGACACATGACTATATTTTCTTCTGAATGGGTTTCTATCTCCAAAAATGTGGAGAAATTCCCACCAACCTAAAAATAGATTGGCATATGATGGGGCAAATTTTGCTCCCATCGCAGTTCCACATCTCTGAAAATAGAAAACCCCTTGGAATTGAAAAACATTATGGGTCAGTAGAAACTTACCTACCCTCAAAATACATTTTTGAAAATCGGGGGTATAATCTGTAAAGAATTGTAGAAAGAAGCCCAGTGCTTTTATTCCCTCCTCGTGGGGTATACAGGAATATAGCGATACTGCATCTGCAGTCACACAGCAATAGGATTCTTTCCAGTTTTGTGTCTCTGTTATGTTGAGGATATGTTTAGTATCCCTAACATATGATTGAAGTGAAACTACCATTGGTTGCAAAATGGAGTTGAGCCACTGTGATAGGTGTTCTGTCAAGGATCCTATCCCACTGACTATTGGGCGTCCCTGTACATTTTGTAGGGATTTATGCATTTTTATATAAAAGCATATACATATATATTTTAAATGTGCTGCCCATCGCTATGTGACTTACCATCTTCGCTGCGCTAGATTCTGTGCCATGTATAATGGCATCAGAACAAGGCTCCCATTGGAGCATATGGACAGCTTTGCGGCAAAGCGAACGCAAGGCCCCGTTCACATTTTGCTCAACTTGTAATACCAGCGCACATTTGTAGGCACTGATATTACTGAGTGGAGTGCAAATATCGCTCTCACGTAAGCAATATTTTGCGCTCCACTCGTAATCTGGCCCTTAAAGAGACATTATTCTAATTATTTGTTGCTGAAAAGGAGGACTTTATAAAAAAATGTATTACTGTTTTTGCTTTTTTTTTTATTAATGCTTCTGTTCTGAGTAAAACTTTTTATCTTGTCATACGTGTGGAGGCTTGTCTCTTTCCACCAATAGAGATTAGTCAGTAAAAATTATTACAGCTGTAATGTATTTCCAATTAGTATGAAAAAAATGAAACAGATTTAAAGTAAAACGTTTTTTATTCAAAACATATTTTAAGCAAATTGAAATTGCTGCTTTTCCAAATGCATGATATAAATTGTTTTGTGAACTGTCATCAATGACTTTTGCACCACTTTGTCTTGTACATTTATGCACTATTTTTTATGTTTTCAATATTAAATCTCACTTATGAAATAGGATGATCAACAATTAAAGGGACAATTAATGATTCAGATAGAGTTTGCAATTTTGAAGGGACATGAAACACTAAATACATGCTAGATAGAATGATGCATTCAAAGTAAAGTCTGAGGATAACATGTAGATATATTTTTTAAAGTTTCATTAGCTGTTTAAATATTGTCAAAATAAGTGTAAAGTTTTAGTGTCTATAAAACATAGATATGGAGCTGCCATATTGTAACTTAGATTGCTTATCTCCTGTGGCCAATAAGGGACAGTTATAAATAGGTCACTAGATTGTGCAGCCAATAAAGGTTTGGACAGAGGCGTAACTAGAAACCACAGGGCCCAGGTGCAAGAATCTAAGAAGTGCCCCCCCCCCCACCCCCCAAAAAAGAAGTGCATTTGATAAATATCTTTTTTTTTTTTTTTACATTTAACACAGAAAAAAATGTGAATCAGATTACGTCTGCAAAAGGAGGTACCCTGTGCCCACAGTCCGTGAGATGGTCTGACCCCTATTACTGTGTATAGTGACACTGTTTAACCCACCAGTACTGTATATAGTGAGTCAGTGACACAGTCTGTAATCTGCCGGTGAGATGGCTGGCCTGACCCTACCCGCCCCAGCACTTTATAAAGTGACCACAGTAGTTTGTGACATAGTTGAGCCCCCCCGTACTGTATATAGTGGTACTCTATAGACTGACACTGTTTACCCTGCCCCCCCCATGCTGTAGTAACAAGGTCTGTAATTTGCTGGTTCCACAAACATACACACACACACACATACATGCATAAATACACACACAGTCACATACACATATACACACACACACACACACATAAACACCAATGGGTAAAACAGAAACACTAACCCTTGTAGTCAGAGACACTAGTGAAGCACATGATATCAGTGCAGGCAGTGGCAGGTCAAATTTTTTTTCTTTTTAAGCTGAACCCCCACCCTTGGGGGCCCAGTCTCAATTGCGACCTCTGCACCCCCTGTAGTTTTGCCCCTGGGTTTGGAATATAACAGTGTTCTGCACTTCCATTTCTAACAAGAACTAAAAAGCTCACAATTTCAGAATGGAATTACAAGAATAGGAACATTTTTGACTTGACTGTCCATTTAATGAATTAAAAATAAGGTTCTAATTGGAACACTACCATATAATAATGCACTTTTGATCTCCAGCGTTTGAAGGACAGTAAAGAATTTGTTTTTTTCCCATTACAACAGGTGAGGGACAATTCATTGACAATTTGCAACATACTCAGAATAAAAAGCATTAATTATTAGACTAGGTTTTGGCTGTGGCATTGCAAACTATTTATTTTCAATTAAATAATATGTGAAAATGAATTAAAATCAGTCACTGTTATTAAACCTCACATCAAAAATTGCTGAACACATACAGATAACAATAAACACCAGACATAATCAACTGAGTCTGTAATTAGAAACTGGTGATTTTGTAAATTGGTTAAGTTGAAGACTCCATCTATATGACCCTTTTTATTTTATTTATAGTAAGGTTTTCTTCTACCTCTCACACACCCTAACACACTTGGTGATATAAATATAACATTTACAACTGATATCACTTTAAGGGATAGTCTACTGTTATTGTTCAAAAAGATAGATAATCCCTTTATTACCTCTCAGCTCTCATTCTTAATTGCTGATTTGAATGCAACGGTACCCCAATATAAAAGGGGTACTTTGCATTAAATCCTCAGTGTGCGGCGGACAATTAAACAAAGAGGACCTCCACGTCGGACCGATGGACCTCCGCCTGGACCTCTGCCTCCGCCACCGCAGGGATGAAGAAAATGCCAGCCCCGCGATGGATCAATATGGAGCTGCCTGGATGAAGATGCTTTGCCGCTGAAGATCATTTGCACTTCAGCAAAGCAACTGTGAGTACCGATTTTGGGGTTAGTGTTAGTTGTTTTTTTTTTTTTTGGGGGTGTTTTTTTTTAGATTAGTGCTTTTTTATTTTAGTTGGCCAAAAAAGAGCTGAATGCCCTTTTAAGGGCAATGCCCATACAAATGCCCTTTTCAGGGCAATGGGTAGATTATTTTTTTTTAGTAAGGTATTTTTTATTTTGTGGGGGTGGGGGTTTGTAATGTTAGGGGGTGTTTGTTGTAAAAAATCTTTAGCAAAAGTGCTGTTAACTTTAGGGCAATGCCCTACAAAAGGCCCTTTTAAGGGCCATTGTTAGTTTATTATAGAATTTTTTCATTTAATTTTAGGGTGTTTTTTTTTTTTTTTAAACGGGGTATTAGAATAGGAATAATTTTTATTATTTTGGATAATTTCTTTTGTTATTTTTTGTAATGGGATTTTTTTGGGGGTGTTTTTTTTTTAGATTAGGAATTTTTTATTTTTAATGGGCCAAAAAAGAGCTGAATGCCCTCATAAGGGCAATGCCCATACAAATCCCATTTTCGAGGCAATGGGTAGATTAGGTTTATTTTTATTTTGTTGGTTTGGGGGTGGGGGGTTGTAATATTTTTTGCAAAAGAGCTGGTAACTTTAGGGCAATGCCCTACAAAAGGCCCTTTTAAGGCCCTTTGGTAGTTTATTATAGATTAGATTTTTTTTATTTTGGGGTGTTTTTTTTTTTTTTTAAACTGGGTATTAGAATAGGAATAATGTTTATTTTTTTTTATAATTTCGTATGTTATTTTTTTGTAATGGTAGTTGTTTTATTTTTTGTAATTTTAGTGTTTATTATTTTTTGTAATTGTAGTTTTAATTTTTTAGTAATCTTAGTTTTTTTTTATTTTTTCAAATTCTTTTTATTAAGAAAGAAGATTTTCACATTCAAGTAAATATCCTTTGTGAAGACATACAGTATGATAAGGTAATGAGAAATGTGACATAACAATACATACAATTGTTGTCTTGCAGAGTGAAAACAAATAGTAATAAAGAATTCTTACACTGACTCTCTCTTTTCCATTTTTATTTTAAACCCTTTAAACAAATATAACTCCTCTAACAACTAAAACCCTTACTTATTCTTAAACTTAATTCAAACTCGGCATATATTCAAATGTATTATGATGATTATTGTATTTTCTGGTCTCTTATATACCGAGACAACTTTCTCGACGGGACTCAGGCAGAAGAGTGGAGAGAGAAAAAAAAAGGGGGGGGGGGAGAAAGGTAAAACCAAGGTGAGAGTGATGGAATAGAATCATGGATCACAAAGGTATTAGTTTATTATATTGATATAACTTCAACAAAGTCTCAAAGAGATCTGTGGTGAGAAAATATGTGTGACCACTCTCCCCTGAGGGAGTCTTCTAAGAATAAGGTTGTGTCTTTTAATAGTCTTAATATTTGCCTTTGGATTTCTAATTCAAATGCCAAAATGAATCTGCGCCATTTTCTTAAAAAGAGGTTCAACCTGTAATTTTGTATATCTACTCTCACATCTAATTGTTCAGTGTATATTTGTAGTTTTAACATATTCGTAAAACATATAATAGAGGGAGGTGAACTTTTAATCCAAAATTTCAATATGCATTTCCTAGCCAGCAGTATCACGAGACTCAGTACAAAGTCATATGGTCTAAATTGTGCGTCCCATTTTAGAAATAGAATGGCATCTGGCTGTAGTGTGATTGGAATGTTCAGTTTTATTCTAATCCAGTATTGAATCTTACCCCAAAACTGGAGTATCTTAGGACATAGCCACATGTAGTGTAATAAGTTTGGGGACTCAAGAGAGCATTTTCTGCATTTATTGGCACAATTAGGGTCCCATTTAGATAATTTCCTGGGTGTCAGGTATGCTCTGTGAACAATCTGTGTCTGTGATTCCCTAAGCATTGCAGATGAGGTAGCTTTTCTTGTGTTTGCTACACCATCTCTCCGTTTTTTTTATTTTTATTAATGTTAGGTCTTTTATTTTTAGTAATGTTAGGTTTTATTAGTGTAAGCTTAGGTTTCATTTGTATTTCACAAGTAAGTTTGTATTTATTTTTAAATAGGTAGTTAGTTAATAATTGTAACTTTAATTTGTCTATTTTAATTATGTATAAGTTAGGGGGTGTTAGGTTTAGGGGTTAATATAGATTCATTTAGGATGTTGCGATGTGGGGGCCGGCGTTTTAGGGGTTAATAGGTTTATTTAGTGTTTCAGTTAGTGTCAGTGATGTCGGGAAACTGTGGTTTAGGGGTTAATAGGTTTAGTTAGTGTTGGCGATGTTTGGGAACTGCGGTTTAGGGGTTAATAGGTTTAGTTAGTGTCGGCGATGTTTGGGAATGGCGGTTTAGGGGTTAATAGGTTTAGTTAGTGTTGGCGATGTTTGGGGATGGCAGTTTAGGGGTTTATAAGTTTATTTAGTCTTTCAGTTAGTGTCGGCGATGTCGGGGGAACTGTGGGTTAGGGGTTAATAGGTTTAGTTAGTGTCGGCGATGTTTGGGAACGGCAGTTTATGGGTTTAATAGGTTTAGTTAGTGTTGCCGATGTTTGGGAACGGCGATTTAGGGGTTAATATGGTTTCGTTAGTGTCGGCGATGTCGGGGGAACTGCGGTTTAGGGGTTAATAGCTTTATTTAGTGATTTAGTTAGTGTCGGCGATGTTGGGAACTGCGGTTTAGGGGATAATATGTTTAGGTAGTGTTGGTGATGTGGGTGGGCGGCGGTTTAGGTGTTAATAGGTTTAGTTAGTGTCAACTATGTGGGGGACGGCGGTTTAGGGGTTAACAGCTTTATTTTGTGTCAGCGATGTGAGTGGCGGCGGCAGTTTTAGATAATTTTGTTTCGGCCATCGCCAGCATATTAGTTATGTTTAGTTAAATCGTTTTTTCTGGTCCTTTCGTTTTTTCGAATCCATTCTTTATTCATATGCATTATTCTATTCTAAACTTCAGAATAGAATAATGCATATGAATTAAGAATGGATCAGCAAAAATGAACTGATCCAAAAAAACGATTTAACTTAACATAGCTAATTTGCCAATACAATTTTTTTTTAAAACTTAACTAAACTAATTTGCCAAAACAAAATTGTTTATTTAACTAATAACAATGAAACGAAACAAGTTTTTTAGCGTTGCACGTCTAATTTTTTTATCTCTTACAGTTTACGCTAGGTCTTCAGGCGCACTAACTGTTCAACTACTAATATATGTGCTAGATAGCCCAGTCACAATATTGCTTATCGCATCCCGTGCTAATATTAGCAAACCATTTGTAATCTAGGTAATGTTGTGCCCCATTTACTAGTGGTTGAACTTGGAACAATCTTTATAAGGGGAGAGATTGTTAAAGGGCAGGTCATCATCATATGTACCTACATTTTATTTTCTCCTCTGCTGTAGCTAATTAAAGACAGATGTAAATGAGGTACTGCACTGATCAAACAATCAGCGTGTAGAATGTTTCAGGGTTTAATTGGTTGTGATGGATACAATTCAGCTTTTTTGGGGAAATAGCAAAAAAAAATCACAATTTGCACAGTTAAATTACATTGGAAAAAAAGTATTTTTAATTTGCAAAAGATAAAGTTTATGTGTGATTATGTCAGAGTGCACGAGTGCAAAAGCACAGAGGCTGGTAAGGGTGAGCCAGGCAATAGAAAGAAAATGTAAACCATTAAAATGAAAATGTATTCCAAAAGATTTGTTATACCTACTGCAAAATACTAAATCTATGGAAACATTTTCCTTTGTGTTTATTCTTGTATTTAAAATAGCATGTTTTGCTCATCAAAACCATCACCTATTGTTCTTAAGGGTATGCCCATATAAATGGGCTGAGCTGCAGGTAAACCAGACCTGCTCATATTATATCTGTCTAGACAAACAGCCTAAATGTTAGGTATTGAAATGCTAATTAGAGCTGGGGGTTCAATGAGCACAATCAGCTATTTCAGATGCAAAAAATTCTCTCCTGCCCCTTACTGGGAGGTTAATTAGTGATATTATCACCTGTTTATATCACTTTTCAGCATCTGTATAAGTGTTGGTTTTAACAGGCAAAAGCAGCTATTTAAAAAAACAAAATAAAGGTAAAGGTATTGTTTGCAAACAATGAAGTACACAAATTAAAGTGAAAAATAGGGTTCAATGTCCCTTTAACATGAACAGCTTAGATATCTGAAGTACATGCTGTTAATAGTTTGTATTAGACTAGGATCACTTCTGTTCTAACTGCAACTGACGCTCATATTCTTATTACTTTTTCAGAAATGGAAGTCACTATTAATGCTCGGCTATATCTTTCCCAAGAATAAAAGTAAAAGTAAAATATATCAATTACACTTTCTGTGCATTGTCTTGCAATGTCATCTGCCAGTGTCCTTTTAATAAGTCCATTACGTAAATTCAATTCTGCTGCTTCATTCATTGAGGTTTTAGAATCCTTATGAAGGACATTGGAAAACTCAAAATATTCAATCAACTAATGGATATATATACGTTTTTGTTACCAAACCAGATTGATTTAAAGAGAAATGGAAATTAAAAGTTTACTGGGGTTAAATAGCCCATCTTTGTAATTCAAGCGTGTTTGCTTTAGCTTTTTATTTTAACATTGAGATTGGCATCACATGCACTCACCAGGCAATTGAGTTTATTGGGAGATTCTGATTGGTCAGATAAGATCTATTCAGCATGTAGCGTACCTACCAATCAGCTCCTGGGTTAATTGTTGCTTGGTGCATGCACATGGTATCACCTTTTTTCAATTTTTAGAAGCAGCTGTACAATTGTATATTGGATCTGCACATAATTTTAAGCTAAACAAAACCAAGATTTCTTATCATTTTGGTATTTATTAGATTTTATTTGAAGAGTTAATAAACTAAAATAATAAAGGATCTCCATGGACAAATACAATTATCACAATGAAATGTCTAGACCAGAAATTCATTTGCTTTGGGAAAAACTGTGTATATTTTTTTATATATTTTTTTATATGATTTTGACAACTCAAAGGAATGAATTAATTTAATATAATTTTATTTAAATATATAGGGCTGGAGTGGAGTGGTATTTAACGCTCCCACTCACGTGCTAGCTCCACTAGAAGTAAGCTTTTTGAGGATGTCGGGTAAAAAGCCGAAGTTAGAATATTGCGACCACGTTAACTTATTCCTTCATAGTCTTAAATGGAGTGCGAACAGTGGAAAAGGTACTGTGGGTCAACTCCCAGCAGGGCCATGACGTAGCCCCCTCCCAAGGCGCAAGATGACATATATGGTTTCTCGCTGTAGCATTTATGAAAAGCTTGAACCAGGTCGGGAGCATGGACATACGTTGCTGGCTCCCAATTCTTATCTTCTGGGCCAAAACTTTTCCAAGAGGCTATTATGCCAAATATCCCAAGTGAAGATGGAAATTTAGAATGGTCTCCACCTCATATTCACCTATGAATAGGAGAAGAAGGTTCTGTAGACGAGGTAGAGTCTGCAGAAGGAACCAAAGGCTTTAATAAAGACACATGAAAAATGGAATGGATATAAAAGGAGGACTAGTTGTACTGCTAAAAGGTTTATGATATTTGATATCTTAAAGGGACAGTCAACACCAAAAATGTTATTGTTTAAAAAGATAGATAATCCCTTTATTTACCATTACCCCGTTTCGCATAACCAACACTGTTATATTAATATAGTTTTTACCTCTATGCATACTACCCTCTTATTTCAGCTCTTTTGACAAACATACATTTCAGGCAATTAGTAACTCCACTGGAGTGAGCACGATGTTGTCTATATGGCACAGATGAACAAACAGTACCTTTTATTAGCTATTCACAGCCAGACTGCAGAGTCTTAGAAATCAGCCTATTAGCCTACCTAGGTTTAGCCTTTAACAAAAAAATACCAAAAGAAAAAAGCAAATTTGATGATAAAAGTAAATTGGAAATTTGGTTAAAATGACATGCCCTATCTGAACCTTGAAAGTTTAATTTGGACTTTACTGTCCCTTTAAGGGACCAATTAAGTTGTGACAAAACTTCTTTGAAGGGTACAGAAGGAGTAAATTGTTGGTGGATATTCACACTTTATCTCCACATTGATAAGTAGGTACAGAAGATATGTGCTTATCTTCTGTGAGTTCCTGACTTATTTTAAATGGAGAAGAGTTCTCTGTAGTAACTGATATTGCTGTAAGAGTTTTTGTAGTCTAGTAGTAAGATCTGGAACAGGAGTTGGGTTAATCAGGCCAGAAAGTATATTGGGTGAAATCCATAGCAGGCATAGAAATTGGTTGTTTGGCTTGATTGACTGATTTGGTCATTAACCCCTTAACGACTGAGGACGTGCAGGGTACGTCCTCAGAAAAAAGGCAGTTAATGCCTGAGAACGTACCCTGCACGTCCTCAGTGTGGAAAGCAGCTGGAAGCGATCCTGCTCGCTTCCAGATGCTTTCCGGTTATTGCAGTGATGCCTCGATATGGAGGCATCCTGCAATAACCTTTTTAAGTCATCCGGTGCAGAGAGAGCCACTCTGTGGCCCTCTCTGCACCGGAGATCGGTGGCTCCCTGCGTTGGTGGGTGGGAGCCGGACCGGGAGGCGGGTGGCGGCCATCGATGGCCCTGTTGATGTGAAGGGGGGCGGGATCGTGGGCGGGGGTGGCTGGGGGCGCGCACGGGCGCTCGCGCGTGCACGGGAGGGTGGGGGCGGGCGCGTGCACGGGGAGGGAGCGGGTGGGAACCGCTACACTACAGAAAATGTGGAAATAAAAAATATAAAAAAAATGTCAAAATAAAAAAAAAAAAACGATCAGCAAGGTGGTGGGGGTTTGTCTGTGTGTGTGTGTGTGGGGGGGGGGAAGCTACACTACAGAAAAAAAAACCAAACAAAAAAAAAGCACTTTTTATTGTAAACTGGGTACTGGCAGACAGCTGCCAGTACCCAAGATGGCCCCCAATAAGGCAGAGGGGAGGGTTAGAGAGCGGTTTTGGGGGGGATCAGGGAGGTTGGGGGCTAAGGGGGGGATCCTACACAGTAGCATATGTAAATATGCTAAAAAAAATTTCATTTTTTTTTAAAACCCTTTTATTTTAGTACTGGCAGACTTTCTGCCAGTACTTAAGATGGCGGGGACAATTGTGGGGTGGGGGAGGGAAGGGAGCTGTTTGGGAGGGATCAGGGGGTGGGATGTGTCAGATGGGAGGCTTATCTCTACACTAAAGCTAAAATTAACCCTGCAAGCTCACTACAAACTCCCTAATTAACCCTTTCACTGCTAGCCATAATACACGTGTGAGGCGCAACAGGATTTAGTGGCCTTCTAATTACCAGAAAGCAACGCCAAAGTCATATATGTCTGCTATTTCTGAACAAAGGGGATCCCAGACAAGCATTTACAACCATTTGTGCCATAATTGCACAAGCTGTTTGTAAATGATTTCAGTGAGAAACCTAAAATTGTGAAAAATTTTACGTTTTTTTTAATTTGATCGCATTTGGCGGTGAAATGGTGGCATGAAATATACCAAAATGTGCCTAGATCAATACTTGGGGTTGTCTACTACACTACACTAAAGCTAAAATTAACCCTACAAGCTCCCTAAAAGCTCCCTAATTAACCCCTTAACTGCTGGGCATGATACACTTGTGGTGCGCAGTGGCATTTAGCGGCCTTCTAATTACCAAAAAGCAACGCCAATGCCATATATGTGTGCTATTTCTGAACAAAGGGGATCCCAGAGAAGAATTTACAACCATTTATGCCATAATTGCACAAGTTGTTTGTAAATAATTTCAGTGAGAAATCGAAAGTTTGTGAAAAAATTTGTGAAAAAGTGAACGATTTTTTGTATTTGATCGCATTTGGCGGTGAAATGGTGGTATGAAATATACCAAAATTGGCCTAGATCAATACTTTGGGATGTCTACTAAAAAAAAATATATACATGTCAAGGGATATTCAGGGATTCCTGAAAGATATCAGTGTTCTAATGTAACTAGCGCTAATTTTGGAAAAAAATGGTTTGGAAATAGCAAAGTGCTACTTGTATTTATGGCCCTATAACTTGCAAAAAAAGCAAAGAACATGTAAACATTGGGTATTTCTAAACTCAGGACAAAATTTAGAAACTATTTAGCATGGGTGTTTTTTGGTGGTTTTAGATATGTAACAGATTTTGGGGGTCAAAGTTAGAAAAAGTGTGTTTTTTTCCATTTTTCCTCATATTTTATCATTTTTTTTATAGTAAGTTATAAGATATGATGAAAATAATGGTATCTTTAGAAAGTCCATTTAATGGCGAGAAAAACGGTATATAATATGTGTGGGTACAGTAAATGAGTAAGAAGAAAATTACAGCTAAACACAAACACCGCAAAAATGTAAAAATAGCCTTGGTCCCAAACGGACAGAAAATGGAAAAGTGCTGTGGTCATTAAGGGGTTAAAGGTGAACTCTGCCATGGTTAATGGGGGGACCTACTTATCATATGAGATGTAGCATTGGATATATTACTCCAGGATCTGATTAACTTGCTTAGTCTGTCTGTTGCTTTGGGGTGGTATGCAGAGCATAGGGAGTGGTTAATCTGTAGGGTCTTACAAAAGTGTTGCATCTGTCCAACAGAGGTAGGTCTATGATAAAGTCCATTTAAGATGTGCTGTGTTTATATTTTTACATATGGTCTTTGCACCCAGGCTGCCTGAGCCACTGAATGCTGTGCAGCTGTCTCTGCAGTCTATTTCCCTTTTTTGTATGTGTCTAGGAAAATTATAAAGGCATTTTCTACCCTTGTTTGTATCTCAGTTTGTTTGATTGAATTCTAGCATGTGTGGCTAAAGATTAGAGACCCAGTTAGGAACCTTAAAGCAGTAAAGGGCCTATCACTATTTGGCCAAATGCTGTAACTAACTCTTCCATTTTGCTTTTATTCTAGTTGCCTACTACCACACACACACATACACACACAAAGCAAGGATATTTAAGTGCAAAAAAATTACATTAAGTTCCCAGTCAAATGCTAAAAGACATTTCAATTCTAAAAATAAACTCATTCACCCATTATGATTATACAGGTAGCCCTCAGTTTACGCTGGGGTTAGGTTCCAGGAGGAATGGTTGTAAATTTAAACCATTGTAAATTGAAACCCAGTTTATAATGTAAGTCAATGGGAAGTGAGATTCCATGCCCCTCTCAAAATTGTCATAAGTAACAGCTAATACATTATTTTTAAAGCTTTGAAATGAAGACTTTAAATGCTAAACAGCATTATAAACAGTATCAAATAATCATACAACACAGAATATATAATTAAACTAAGTTAAATAAACAAAAACATTTGCTAAACTGCATTATAAACCTTATGGAATAATCACACAACACAGACTTTACTTGCATTTTTCTGCAAACAGTTCTTTCTATGCATTTCAATCTGGACTGATTTATAGACAGGAAGATCTTGTTCCTATGAAAGCTGCTCGATAGCTCATGTCTAGCTAGACTAATTAATTCCAGCCTGTTTCTGTGCTTGGCTTTGCATATCTTTGCTGCAACACAAGCGGACAGCTCCACCTACTGGTTATTTTAATCAATGCAATGCTTCTCAATGCTTTTCAATAGCAGTCACATGACTGAAAAAAGGTTGTTATTCTGAAACGGCGCAAATTGAGCTGGCGTAAATCGAGGGCCACCTGTATACATATACATATAAATGTGTAAATATATGTATATACACATATCACTTCACTACTCAAGCATCTGTCTCAGTGGCTTGATGCCATCCTTCATCCTGTAGTAATGTCATTGAACAGCTATCTCAGAGATACCAAGCACATTTTGAAACTGGTGAGTGAGTTTAGGTGGATTCCATCAGTGCATTCCTGACTCTCTGTTGATGTAGTCGCTTTATACTCTTCCATACCCCATCAGAGAGGGCTGGAGGCTATATGCTTTTTTCTTAAAGAGTACTCTGACTACACCCCTGAGTTCCAGGAATTCATGACTGAGGTTATCCTTTCTTTCTCACACATAACTTGTTTAAGTTTGAGGACACTTTTTATCTCCAAATATGCGGGACAGCTATGGGGGCGAAATTCGCCCCCTCCTACGCAAACCTTTTTTTTTTTTTTGTTGAAATCTTTTTATTGATTTTTCACATATTATGTAAAATGTACATGTAACATCATCAATAACAATAAATAAACAATCAAACAGTAACAATACAGTCTTCAAATTATTTCTCTCATTATACATTCAATTAGTACAATTCAAATCTTTTACTTTTTTCTCTCTAGATTCCTTACCCCAAACTGTAACCTTCAAATCTCAGGGGTTATCGGATAGCATTCTGGACTAGCCTCCTATCTTACAATCTAATTTTTTTCCCCCCTCCTCCATATAATTATATCTCAGTTTAATTTTAATAATCTTAGTGATCTGGAACTCATCCTCCCCTGTTATATTCCCTTACAGACCTTAGGTTCTGATGTTATCTAAGTGGCTAAGGTTCTAGCTCTATTTACCTTTTCTATATGCATAATATACGGTTCCCATTGTTGGATAAATTTGTTTCTAGTGTTCAGTATGGCTGCTGAGGCACTCGCCATATTGTAGTGATAGTTAATTCTCTTCTCGATATAATCAAATGTGGGGGGGTCTCCCCTCCAAAATCTAGCTATAGAGATCCTTACTATGGTACAAATCATTGCTACTAATTTATGGTGTCTTTTACTAATGTCTTCTGTAGGGAAGTGTAGTAAGGCTTGTTCTGGGGTTAGATCAATCTCAGTCTCAAGGATATTTCCTAAATAAGCTGATGTCATGTCCCATATTCTTTTAACTTTCTCGCACTGCCACCACATATGTAAATATGTACCAGTCTCTCGACATCCCCTATAGCACATATGGGGATTATCTATCTGAGCCTTGGTAAGTCTAGTGGGGTACATATACCATTTATATACAACCTTGATATAGTTTTCTTTTAGCAATGCATTTGGGGAGAATGAAAGGCCTCTATCAATGTTTGAAAGCCACGTCTCTAATGTCCAGGTCCTGTTTAAGTCCTGTTCCCATTTGGTCATAAAATGACTCTTCTCTTTGCTGATTCCCTCACTAAATAATGGGTATAATAGTGCAATTAATCCCTTCCCACGAGTATTGGACAGACATATTGTCTCTAATGTGGTGTTAGATGGGGGTTTATTTGATCCCATTATTTCTCGTACCCTAGATGTGAGCTGTAGGTAATGATACCATTCATTTTGTTCTGGGGTGCCTAATTCCTTGTATTGGGAAAAGGTCAGTATTTTATTGCTTATGAGTGTGTCTGCTATTCGATAAAGGCTCTTGTTTTCCCATTTCTTTTGGATATGTGTGCTAATGAGTGAAGTGATTGGAGCTAATGGTGTCAGCCTTGATCTAACATTAATTATGGGGTATGTCTTGGTTAGTTTATCCCAGATAAAGGTGGTATGTCTAATCGAGACATATTCCTCAATATGCCAAGGTCGATGTTGTTTCGTCGCCCAGAGAATAGTGTCTAATCTTCCTACCTCTAAGATGTCTTTCTCTAACTGTACCCACTGGGGTGTTTGATCTATCCTATACCAATGTGTGGTCTGTGCCATTCTGGCTGCATAGTAGTATGCAATTAGATTTGGTAATCCAATCCCTCCTTTTCTCCTATGCCTCATCAGATTTTGTTTGCTTATTCTTGCTCTCCTGCCCTGCCAGATGTACTTTAAAATTTCCTTTTGCAAGTTATGTAACTCAGCAGTTGGGATAGTTATCGGGAGGGTTCTGAATAAGTATAAGAGTTTAGGGAGTATTGTCATTTTAACTGATATGATCCTCCCGTAGAGTTATATATTATATTTGGCCCATTTAAGTAGAAGTTCTCTAATCTGTAAGAACATGGGGGTATAGTTTTCTTTGTATAGTTTATTGATATCATTTGTGAGATTAACACCTAGATATTTAAGGGATGATCTAACCCAATTAAACGTAAAGTTTATTTCTAATAACTTCTTTGTCGTATTTGGGAGGTGAGTACTAAGGGCTTCACATTTACTTTCATTAATTTTATAACCCGATAATAGACTAAATTTATTTATAATAGAATATATTACTGGCAAGGAAAGAAGCGGTTTTGTTACTGCAAGGATGAAATCATCCGCAAAAAGGGATATTTGATATTATCTATCTCCTACCCTAAGTCCTGCAATATCTGGGTTATCTCTTATTAGCACTGCTAATGGCTCAATGCACATTGCGAAAAGCAAGGGAGACAGAGGGCACCCTTGTCTTGTGCCATTTCGAATTTGAATTCGTGTTGATTGATATCCTGAAAGCCTAATGAATGCATCAGGAGTGGAATATATTCTTTTTAGAGCATTAATGAAGGGCCCCCTGACTCCCATTTTATGAATGACTGCAAACATATAGTCCCAATTGACTCTGTCAAATGCCTTCTCTGCGTCCAAAGCTAGAAACAGAGAAGGCACTTTCTTCACTGTCGCAAAATTAATTAGGTCAATCACTTTTCGTGTGTTATCTGGAGCTTCTCTCTGTGAGATGAAGCCTACTTGATCTGTATCTATCAATTTTCTAATGGGCAGGGCTAATCTATTTGCAAGAATTTTAGTGAACAATTTCAAATCCTGATTAATTAATGAGATTGGCCGGTAATTCTGACAATATTGTGTGTTCTTTCGAGGCTTCGGAATGACTGTCACCCTTGCAGTTAACAGATCTGGGGGGATATCTACGCCTTGTAAAATATTATTATATAAAGTCACCAGTAAGGGAGCCACCGATAGTTGCAAATCTTTATAGAACGAGCCTGGAAACCCATCCGGGCCTGGTGCCTTATTTCTTTTTAATTCCTTAATGGCCAGTAGAACTTCTTGTATCGTGATAGGGGCATTTAGGGAATCTAATTCTTCTTCTGTTACTGTGTTTAATTTACTATTTCCTAGGAAGTCGTCTAATTCTTTCCTTATGCTAATTCCTGATTTGGTAATGGGTAAATTGTAAAGTTTATTATAGAATTCAGCGAATGTATTTGCTATTTGGAGTGGGTCATTAGTGACTTGGCCGTTAGCCTTTTGAATTTGTAGAATAGTGGAGGCCCTAGTCATTTCCTTTAGTTTGTTCGCTAGCATCCTATCTGGCTTGTTTCCATATATATAATATCTAGTGTCTACCACTTTGATCGATTGGACCGCCTCACTGTCTAGAAGTTGATTTAGTTCCTCGTTTTTGCTGTTGAGTAGTTTTACTAGTTTATTTTGCTTCTTTTTTACTACCTGGTCCCTTATGGTATCAATTTCATTTCTAAGCTCATCTATTCTGGAGTTGTGTGCTTTCCTAAGTCTACCTGACTCTTCTATCAGTAACCCTCTCAAAGAGGCTTTAAGTGCACTCCAAACAAAGTTTGGATTTGTCGTGGTCCCTTCATTTATAGTTACAAAGTCTTTAATATGCTTTTGTATCTTCTGCAGTAGTATGTCATTTTGAAGTAGACTAGGGTGTAGAGACCAGGACCTAGCTCTGTGTGGATTAATCATCCCTTCAAACTCCACTATCACCATGTCATGATCTGACCATGCACAATTGCGTATGGTAGCAGATGTTATTAGTGGTAAGAGCAACTGGCTAACCAATATTAGGTCTATTCTAGAATATGTGCCATAAACCGTAGAATAAAAGGTATAATCTCTAACTCCTTTGTTAAATGCTCTCCAGCTGTCTATGAGGTTAAAATCTAAGAGTAGGTCTTTTAGGAGCTGCTGTGCCAGGGTTGATCGCCTTTTTTTGCCAGCTATTTGTGTGGTTCTGTCTAAATCATCATTTAATGTCAAATTAAAGTCCCCCCCTATGATGATCTTACTTTTTTTTCCAGCTTGATAATAGTCTGCTTATTCTAGATATAAAGGGCCCTTGATTGTCGTTAGGTGCATATAGATTCATTAAAATTACTGGGGTATTGTGGATTGAGCCTTTTACAACTAAAAATCTCCCTTCCTTGTCTTTGAGAATTGGGAGAATGGGATTTATATTCTGCAATCGCCTTTTTCCTTTTTATGTTGGTGTTTAACCCCCTTACATTATGAGATATAAGTTTAATGTGCATAGTTTCTATCTGGGTATATGCTTATGTTGGTGAAATTGTTTCTAGAGATGTTTCTTTGTGGATCTGTCTTATACATCATCCACATTTGAACATTTGAGACTGTACATAACTTTAAACAATAACAAAATAAATACTTACAACTTGCTGCGTGCTTGCGCATCAGTAAAAATACAAGTACTATTAACTTAGGTCAGCTCTGGAACTCTCGACAACATTTCTTTGATCTCATCTCATGAAGATAGATAATGAGCAAATGATATCAACAATACTAAAACAAAAAGCTGAGATATGAAAGACAAAGAAAAAGCAATATTAGGTAATAAAGTGTGATAGGAAGTGAGAAATGCTAATATATAGCAACTAGGAAAGGGTATAAATGAACCCTGGACTCTCATGATATAACGTTGGATTTAGTCCTCCTCATATCAGCAACATGAAAGTCTAGGTGATAACGAGTTTAAATATTCTTATATTTATCTTCTTGTGATCCTTAGGACAGTTCTCCTAATAGTCCACCTCTTCCTGCAGTAGTATGGGTCTCAACATCCAACAAGGGGAATGTCATGTTACTGTAGATGGTTCCTCTGGAGAGCTGTCGTCATCCTCTTCTCTGGTCGAATTTGGCTTCATTTTTGGGGGTTTTCCCCTTTTGTTTACTACAGACCAGTCCTTCTGTATAGGCTTTCTCAAAGGCTTTGGTGTGGCTTGGGACTCTCCTTCTTCAACTTGGATTTCCAGTTTAGATAGAATCATTAGTCCCTCTTCCAACGTTGAGCAAGAGTGTGTGATGTTTTTATGGGTAAAAATCAATTTGAATGGAAAGTTCCATCTATACCTTAGATTTTCTCTTAAGAGAGCTGTCACCACTGGTCTCATCTCCCTTCGTCTTCTCAGTGTTATTGGCGATAGATCAGTAAAGATCTGGATATTGTGCCCCTCATATGTAATAGTGCGAGCTTGTCTGGCTGCTTGTAGGATCATTTCTTTAATATGAAAGTAGTGTAATTTGACAATAATATCCCTTGTCTTGGATTGGGAGGGTTTGGTCAAAGCTCTATGCACTCTGTCCATTAGCAGCATGTTGGGTTCCGTATCTGGGATTAATTGGTGAAAAATTTCAGTTATATCAGCTTGTAAGTTTTTATAGTCCTCCGGGAGGTTTCTGATTCGAAGGTTAGAGCGTCTGGATCTGTTCTCCAGATCTTCTACTTGATCTTCAAGCTTTTTAATGTAAATGGAGTGGTCTAAAAGTGTATGCTGAATTTGGGGAATTTCTTCTGAAATATCTTCTAGCTTGTTTTCAATTTCTGTTGTCCTACCTCCAATATCCCTAATGTCCTGCTTGAGATCATATAGGGCAGTTTTTAGCTCTTCGTGAAAAAAAGATTTTATTTGATTCAGAAGTTCATTATTTGGAATATCTCCCTGATGTCCATTTTCCTCCTCTGAGGTTTCTATCAGGGTGTGTTGTTTTGGCGAACAAGTAGTTTTATCCAATGTTTTTAACTTCGTTTGTGATTTTGAGAGACATTCTTTCATGGATTGGTTTCTGCTTTTCATTTTGTTTTATGGTTATCCCCTCCTTACAGAGTATTTATAACAGTTTTCTGTCTTTCTCTTATGAGGTGTTGCCAGTCAGCTATATAAGAATAAAGAAGGGTCACCATTCCAATATCTCAGCTCTATTACAGCATTTCTGAGGGTTTTATCTCATTACCGCAGTTCTCAGTTGTTCCAGGCCGACCTTTATTGCTATCACATTTAAAACATTTCCAGATTTGCAAAAATAATGAACATCATCTTGATTTTTTTAGATAGGGAATTCAGGTTCTAATGTCATATGACCTTTGAGAGCTGCTTATTTAGTCTACTAATCATGTCCTGGTAGCGCCCCTGTAGTTGCACAGTCAAGTTAGGCAGACTTTTAGATGTTATAAATGTCAACTCTTATTGAAAAGAACCTAAAACTTATGAATCCCCTATTTAATGAATACTACATTTACATAGATATAAGTTATGTAGTCTGAATTGTGTTATTTAGACATGCAAGCCTGTTGTAGTTCCCACGTGGGGCTCTGTGACCTCCAGGCCACACTCTTGCTGTTTTATGTTCACTGGACCTTATATAAATTAATAAATCTCGTGCAGATAAATTACCATCAATCCCTTATGCTCCAAGTTTAGTGGAAAGTATATTATGAATATAGAGGAAAGCTGTAGCATATTACCTTCTGCCTCTGCACCTTTCTTTTCAGGCTGTAGCCTTCCAAAAATGCGTCCCTTTTTATTTAGATGATAAGCTGTAATCAGCCCTCCTGGGCTCTTCCTAGATGCTCCCCAGCTGGCTAGTGCAAAGCTGCTCTATTGTGGCCTTGTTGTTGCTGTTGCCTAGTTCCGATGTAGGCCGAAGCCTCGGACTTTCCTGAGAATCGCTCTGGTTCTCCCAACCAGCCTGCTTCCGATTCCGCTTTTTCCTCCGAAAATCTGCCCAGAAAAGCTTCTAAAGGTCTCCCAAACACTTGCCTGATGTAGCTGTAGTATTTGCTAGCCCTAATATTCACTTTTGTTCACTTTGATAACTTTTATTTGCAGGAGCTTCAGCAAGACACGTCTGCTCTGCAGCTCTCCAAGCTCCGCCTCCCCTACGCAAACCTTTTTTTTTAGGTTGGTGGGAGCTGTCCAGCATATTTGGGGATAATAATTCCTTCAGAGGTTACATTTCCTTTTTCAAGAGATATATAGATGATCTAATTTTCATCTTTAGGGGAGATCATCTTGTGGCCAGGGCCTTTGTGGATTGGCTTAATATAAATGACCTTAACCTTAAATTTACCTTTGATTTCCAAACGGAATCAATTAATTACCTTTATGTCACTTTAAGGGCAGGAGAGGATGGCAAAATTACAAAAGATGTATATAGGAAGCCTATAGCAGGCAACACCTTGCTGCATGCAAATTCCTGCCACCCTGACTTCGTGCCCTACGCAGTAGCCAAGGGACAATACGTCCGACTTAAGAGAAATTGTAGCAACAATGGCCTATACCATACCAGGGCTGATGAACTCAGCTCTCGTTTGAAACAGAGAGGTTATCCTTACAAAGTCATTAACAGAGCCCGCACTGAGGTGAATGGGATTGACCGTGAACACCTCTTACAGGATATGGCTGAGACTAGATCTAAAGAAACTACTAATCAGTTCTTAGGAGTGACTTTTGTTACAGGCCATAGTGCTTAATATAGAGAGGTCTGTTGAATTGTTAAGAAACATTTTAAACTTCTCATTGCAGATGACAAACTCATTAATTGTGTAGATAAGGGCATTAGATGCTCATTTATAGATAGATATCTATCTAGCATGGTATACGGACAATATATACATATGTTTTTTCATTATAAGGCCCCAGGTCTAATACCCTTATGGTATTTCCATTTATCATATATTATTATTATTTTCACTTTATTTTCATTTTCTGTGCCATGTAGATTTTCTTGGTACCCCAGGGTTCACAAAGTTTTATATTATTATTAGTTTTATCGAAATCTCTATTTAGTAATACATAAGCCCTGCAATGTTATCCGTGTCACCTTTATTTATTTATTTGGTCTCTTATATCTGCACACACATTTTTTGCAGTCCTATGATCATCATCTCTATCTATTTAGTGTTGATCTTTTATTATGGGGTTTTGGAACAGAGAACATTATGTCCCTTTAAATGAATGATTACTTTTGCACTGAGCACGCTCACCTTGATGAGCTGATCCTTTAAGGCCTTATTTATTTATTATTATCAATCAGCTGTGCCAATTTTAATCTTAACCAATGGCTGTGTTAGGTAGGGTATAAGTAAGTGTGTTTCTCACTGCTTAGACAAGCTATGACTACGGTTCTTTAGCTGAAACGCGTAAGCTCCTGCACACAGCTGTTTTTTGATATTTGTGTTTTTATATTTAGTGTGGATTTAGACTTTTATCATCATTCCGTTCTGGATACAATAAATGTTATGTTTTACTCTTAGGATAATGCTCGGCCTCTTTGTTTCATATACAGATATTAACACATTAATAGATATGTATATAAGCATAAACATATATATTTACAGGGAACACACAGTTCCCTATAGAATGCAATGTAAAGGCACTTTTCAGTGTTGTTTTTTCTCTAACACCCCACAACCGCCACTTTTAACCCCTAAAAACAACTTTGTACAGTTGTTTTTATTTAAAAAATGCTACTCTTAAATTTGGGGCCAATTAGGGCACTTTGGGAAAATTAACCAGAGATCTGATAGCTGATAACTAGTCTCTTTAATGGTTGCTTACTTTTCGCACGCCCGTAAACCGGCGAATTTGCACTTTTACAGGAGCACAATAAATTAGCGACCCACTTGTAATCTAGCCCATAGTACTTTGCTTCTCACCTTGTGCAACAGATGGCTTTCTTGTTTGTATTTAAATTTGATCAGTTGGGGAGGTCCCATCAGTAGGTCCCCATTGCATCGACCATGAATGCATGATATCTCTTTCAGAACCGCATGAAGTCCTCCCTATGTTGTAGGTAAAATTACACAAGGTCACAGTGAGTGAGCTTTCAGGGCGTATTTTCTAATATTTTAAGTGTGGGCTTTCAAAATGATTTCATTTACTGAACCTCACAATAATTTGTATATTTGTCTTTCCTTTGCTTAAATGCCTTCAGAAAATTGGAATGGAAATTTTGCAGAATTGTTAGTTTAAGATATCATTTATTATACCCAGGGAAGCCCTGTTTAGCAAGATGAAGTCATTTTTTGTCGTAAATATGGAGAACACTTCATGCGTGGCTCATAAATTTTGAGAAACAAGCTTTAATATACTTAGGAATCCTCTAATGCTGAAAATCTATGTAGTTAAGCTATGACTAATTGATTCAGGTGTCATTGGTAAAGGGTGCCAGAAAATACTAAAATTAAACGATTTCCTTCAAATGAAAAGCATCACTATTGTATTCACATAAATGTCAAACTAATGTAACAGTTTTAGTGAAATTTATGAGCTATAAATTGTATTTAAATATTACATGATTCAATCTCCAAATAACTGCCAATATCTGAGAAAAAAGTTTGCAAAGGGACACCTTGTCCTATTATTGTCATCTTTGAAAATGTCACTTGATGGACAGAAACGTTGATAGCTTTAGTGCATACAAAGAATAATAACAATAATGATAATCTAAGGATAGCCTTTACATAACAATATTGTTATTCAAAGACAAAATTCTTCCTAGTGCAGCTCAAGGTGTATATGGTGTATGGGGAGGGAAATAAATCCTGTCCAGGCTGTATAAGCTGTATGTTTAACGTGCAAACAATGCAAAAGGGTACGGAATTATGGATGAAGCAGAATATGCGGTGTAGGCAGGTAAATATATATATATAACAAGGATGCGGCTTAAACACCGGGGTGGTGTATAACTCACCACGTTTGCTACTTGAGCCTGTCTCCGGGAGCCTTAGAAAAACCCCGCCTCTGATTCCTCACTGCACCTCTGATTCCTCACTCGTAGAGGTCATTGTCCGGTGCTCCACTTGTCATCCGTGTATGTATACCGTTCTGCAGCCTCCGTAGTGCTGTTAGGTTTGCACGCTGTGGCTGAGCGTTGTCGGGTGCTTCCGGTCCGTGACGCGAATCGTCTCCTGCACCAATAGGATTCCCTACTACTCGAACGTAGCCCCATACACCTGTAGCTCACCTGAGTGCCGAGATTCTAGCGTGGTAACAATGTATCCAAACAACAGATGAGAGCAAAAAACCATGCGAGTCTCCAGGCACTGTAAAGTTCTAAAGGTGCATATTTATTGGAAACCAAAATAGAAAAAAGTGAATAAAAACAAAATGAACATAAAATAATAATGCTGGGCTGTCTTACGCGTTTCGGCTACATACTAGCCTTATTCATAGACACACTTTGTAAAGACAGGCACTGAGCTTAAATAGCCCCTGTGACTGAAAGAACAGAGCCCCAGCTGAACATAATTAACAATAAAACATTCCGGTGAGAACTGAGATACAAAAATGTAAATAACAGACATGTAATCAAGATGGATTCTATACTTTGCATTGCACATATTACATAAGGGGAAAAATGGAAAAAGTTAAAAATAACAAAAAAAAGAGAAAAAAAGATACATATATCAAAACACCTATTTAAAGTGTAAAATATTAACATTGGGAGCATAGGGGAATCAAAGCTGCATAACCAAAGGGACATATTATTGTAAACTATAGCATTGGTTTACAATGCTTGAGTGAAAGTGCGAATTTATTTGCCCTTTAATATTGCAGCATCGATTGCCATAACTACGATGACAATAAGGTCTGCTAACTATAGTAAAACATATAACCTACACATGCTGGCATAGCTCTATGAAAATGTATATGTATGAAAAGTAAGTTAAATATAACAATAGTAATGAAAAGCTAAAAGTCTATCAAAATGTAGTGTCAGAGTCTCTCATAAGTTGTCATACTAATACCTATATGTGTAGCCAAATCATGCAGTTGATTATAAGTGAATGTATTAATATTTATCAGTTTAATGAAGTCAAACCTAAAAGTTAATCGGATTGAAGTAAAGACAACATAATACAAGTGGTTGTCAAATACAAATCAATTTTATCGATTTTTTTGCCAGAAGTTAATTACATCGCCTTCGATGTTAAAGCCTGCTGGTCTCCTTGTTCTGAGTTGAAAAATCCAGTATGCCTCCTGATAAAGGAGCCTACTGGATATGTCACCTCCTCTATCTGGGTACCTAACTTGCTCAATAACCTGCCATTGAAAACTGTTAATATTTTTATCATGTTTAATGATAAAATGACGTGCTAAATCTGAGCATTCAATCCCATTTTCAATATTATTGAGGTGCTCACGGATTCGTGTTCGTGCCTCCCTGGTAGAGCAACCTACGTACTGTTTTTTACAGGATGTACAATCCACCAGATAGATGACATTGCTAGTGCGGCAATTGGTACAGTTCTTTAAGGAGTAAACTCTCTGTGTGATCATAGACTGAAAACTCTGTTACACGGGTGCAGCTGCAGGCTATGCACTTATTAAAATGGCATTTATAATGCCCCTTAACGTGCAACCAGCTACTTGTACTTGGCTTTTTCTTTAGCATGCTTGGTGATAACATATTCCCTAGAGTGCATCCCCTCCTAGCTACAAAGTTACACCCAGATTGCACATATTCATTAAGGCTATCCTCTGCCGTGAGTATAGATAAATGTTTAGTGATGATAGAACAAATTTCCCCATATTGAGGGCTGTAAGTCGTTGTAAAAAGAGGTTTTGATTTATCAAAAGTGTTGCTCCTGGCAGAGTTATAACGTGTTGACAACATCGTTGACCTGTCAATACGCTTTACCTCTAAAAGGGCCCTATTGACAACTTTCTTATGGTATCCCCTTTCTAGGAGTTGGGTGGTCAATATTTTACTGTTAGTTTCAAAATCACTTTCGTTTGTGCAATTACGCTTCAGGCGTATAAACTGACCCTTTGCTATCCCAAAACCAGTATGTCTGGGATGATTACTATTAGCATGGAGAATTTTACTACATGAAATAGGTTTGCGATAAAGATTGGTTACTACCTGACCCTTTTCAACATCACCTGTTAAGGTTAGATCTAGATATGTGGTCTGGTTAGTATCGGATTGGGAAGTAAATTCCAATCCTGCTTCATTCTGATTAATGAAGGACACAAATTGAGATTTCTGATCCTCAGTGCCAGTCCAGATGATCAAAAGATCATCAATGTATCTTTTATAGGTGCTGATGTAGTTACGATATGGATTTTCCTCTCCATAGACGTGGGACCGCTCCCACCAAGCCATAAAAATGTTTGCATATGATGGTGCAAATTTAGCACCCATGGCGGTCCCACGTCTCTGGAGGAAATACTCATTCTCAAATTTAAAATAATTATGATGTAAAAGAAAATCTAATGCTTTAATTATAAATTCTTTAAGAGTATCATCATAACCACTCAGTTGATCTAAAAGAGATCTTACTGCCACAAGTCCTTGGTCATGCGGGATGGCTGAGTACAAACCAACCACGTCAATTGTCAGCCAAGAACAATCCCCATTCCAAGCCACCTGTTCAAGACATTTAAGAAGATGCTTGGTATCACGTAAATAGGAAGGGATCTGTAGGACAATGGGCTGGAGGAGGGAGTCAATCCAGCTGGATAACTGTTCAAATAAAGATCCAATACCCGAGACTATAGGTCTCCCTTTCACCACCTCCAGGGATTTATGCACCTTAGGGAGGTGGTGAAATATAGGTACAACTGGATTGGAAACATATAAAAAGTTCAATGTGTCTTGGTCTATGACTCCATCCTCCAGGCCGTCATCCAGGAGACTCCATAACTTAGCTTTAAACAATTCTGTGGGATCAGAGGATAAGACTCGATAGACATCCTTATCATATAATTGCCTATGTGCCTCCTCTATATAGTATAGTCTATCCAAAACCACTATACTACCTCCCTTATCTGAGTCTTTGATGGTAATATCTTGTCTAGATTTTAATTTGTCCAAGGCCTCTTTCTGTGTTGGAGTTAGATTAGGGTAAGTATGTTTTGGATTATTATGGAGTGCAATCAAATCTTGTTCCACCCTTTTGTGAAAGGCTTCTAAAAAAGGTCCCCTTTCACGAGTGGGGTAGAACACTGATTTCGGTTTGTAGCCAATATGTGATGATTTTAAAGTCTGTGAGTCCATGTATGTCTCAGCACTTAAATCCTGCAGACTAAGTACATCACATACTTCATGAAAGTCTACTATGTCATAAATGTGTTCATGAGTAGGGTGTAGTGATGTGTCTGAGGGGGGTACAGAGGCATTATCTGGTTGTTTGTCCCAAAAAAACTTTTTCAATGTTAAACTTCTGATTAGTCTATTAACATCGACAATAGTGTCGAAAAGATTAAACTTTTTAGTGGGAACATAACCTAAACCCAGGCTAAGTACCTCTATTTCCCCATCAGTCAATCTAGTGGAAGATAAGTTAATGATTTTCAAAGGGTATACTTGTTCCATCTTCCCCTGCCCCTGTGGCGTCCCCTTCCGCCTCTTGCCCCTCTTCCTCTTGCCCCTCCTCCTTCGGTGCCTCTGATGGCACTTTGAAAAACCTGTGTATCAGCTGAATTAACAGTGGGTACTGAGGTGGCAGTGGGTCTGGGATCCGCTACATTGTCACTAAGAAACTCCATATTTCTCTGATTGTTAATTGGGATCGTTGGGGTAATATTACCCCTCTTATGGGTGTTTCTTGTGACAATGGGATCTGGTCTTGCATTTTTGATAATTGGACGTAATACTTGAATTTCATCATCTGAGGGACCACTCGAATCAAATCTGCTTTCATTGTCTGAGCGTTCGTCCTCAGACGTATCGTTATCAGAAAAGGTGACTTTCTTGTCAGATCTCTCTTTGCTGGTAGAATGTATGGATCTAGAGGTGGACCTAGACCTCCTGTGTCTAATGTTTGAAAGCTGTGAGCGTAGATGCCAGTTATATACCCTATTGTTAGTATGATCTGCGTAATCTCTATTATACTTTCTAAGTTTAAAGTTGTCTAAATCAGTTCTAATTTTTTTTATGGTTTCTTGTAGTATTTGATCGAACTGTGAGTATTTAGGGTGATTTATAAAGATGTTGAGATCCTTTTGGATATTTACTAAATCCTCCCTAATCTTTTTTAACTGGGACTCTTTGTATTTTATAATTAAGCCCATCAATCTGTTGGAACATTCACTCAATATAATATTCCAGTCTTTAATGAAATCTTGGTCATCGACATGAAAAGAGGGGTATTTATTGAGTCTCAGTCCCCTTGGTATGAGATTCATTTGCAGATATTTCTCTAGGGCACGCTTATCCCACCAGATCCTATACTCCTGTGAGAGAGTCTTTTCCAATAGTTGAAAAATGTCACTTATAGATAAAGATTCAGTTTGTTTAATGAAAGTATCGTCCAAAGATAGTCTTTCCATGTCCATGTCTGTTAAAGATCTCAGTGAAAATAAATCTGTGGTTTCCATGATATGCAAAAAACAGTGGACTCTTTTATGATTAAATTCGGTTGATATAAAAATAACAATAGCAAAAGTCCAATAGCAGGTGTTACTGTAATGTTAGTATAAACAGTAATACTATCACCGGGCTCACGGAAGAAAAAAAGTCAATATGTATATTCAAAGAGAAAATTCTTCCTAGTGCAGCTCAAGGTGTATATGGTGTATGGGGAGGGAAATAAATCCTGTCCAGGCTGTATAAGCTGTATGTTTAACGTGCAAACAATGCAAAAGGGTACGGAATTATGGATGAAGCAGAATATGCGGTGTAGGCAGGTAAATATATATATAACAAGGATGCGGCTTAAACACCGGGGTGGTGTATAACTCACCACGTTTGCTACTTGAGCCTGTCTCCGGGAGCCTTAGAAAAACCCCGCCTCTGATTCCTCACTGCACCTCTGATTCCTCACTCGTAGAGGTCATTGTCCGGTGCTCCACTTGTCATCCGTGTATGTATACCGTTCTGCAGCCTCCGTAGTGCTGTTAGGTTTGCACGCTGTGGCTGAGCGTTGTCGGGTGCTTCCGGTCCGTGACGCGAATCGTCTCCTGCGTATGGGGCTACGTTCGAGTAGTAGGGAATCCTATTGGTGCAGGAGACGATTCGCGTCACGGACCGGAAGCACCCGACAACGCTCAGCCACAGCGTGCAAACCTAACAGCACTACGGAGGCTGCAGAACGGTATACATACACGGATGACAAGTGGAGCACCGGACAATAACCTCTACGAGTGAGGAATCAGAGGTGCAGTGAGGAATCAGAGGCGGGGTTTTTCTAAGGCTCCCGGAGACAGGCTCAAGTAGCAAACGTGGTGAGTTATACACCACCCCAGTGTTTAAGCCGCATTCTTGTTATATATATATTTACCTGCCTACACCGCATATTCTGCTTCATCCATAATTCCGTACCCTTTTGCATTGTTTGCACGTTAAACATACAGCGTATACAGCCTGGACAGGATTTATTTCCCTCCCCATACACCATATACACCTTGAGCTGCACTAGGAAGAATTTTCTCTTTGAATATACATATTGACTTTTTTTCTTCCGTGAGCCCGGTGATAGTATTACTGTTTATACTAACATTACAGTAACACCTGCTATTGGACTTTTGCTATTGTTATTTTTATATCAACCGAATTTAATCATAAAAGAGTCCACTGTTTTTTGCATATCATGGAAACCACAGATTTATTTTCACTGAGATCTTTAACAGACATGGACATGGAAAGACTATCTTTGGACGATACTTTCATTAAACAAACTGAATCTTTATCTATAAGTGACATTTTTCAACTATTGGAAAAGACTCTCTCACAGGAGTATAGGATCTGGTGGGATAAGCGTGCCCTAGAGAAATATCTGCAAATGAATCTCATACCAAGGGGACTGAGACTCAATAAATACCCCTCTTTTCATCTTGATGACCAAGATTTCATTAAAGATTGGAATATTATATTGAGTGAATGTTCCAACAGATTGATGGGCTTAATTATAGAATACAAAGAGTCCCAGTTAAAAAAGATTAGGGAGGATTTAGTAAATATCCAAAAGGATCTCAACATCTTTATAAATCACCCTAAATACTCACAGTTCGATCAAATACTACAAGAAACCATAAAAAAAATTAGAACTGATTTAGACAACTTTAAACTTAGAAAGTATAATAGAGATTACGCAGATCATACTAACAATAGGGTATATAACTGGCATCTACGCTCACAGCTTTCAAACATTAGACACAGGAGGTCTAGGTCCACCTCTAGATCCATACATTCTACCAGCAAAGAGAGATCTGACAAGAAAGTCACCTTTTCTGATAACGATACGTCTGAGGACGACCGCTCAGACAATGAAAGCAGATTTGATTCGAGTGGTCCCTCAGATGATGAAATTCAAGTATTACGTCCAATTATCAAAAATGCAAGACCAGATCCCATTGTCACAAGAAACACCCATAAGAGGGGTAATATTACCCCAACGATCCCAATTAACAATCAGAGAAATATGGAGTTTCTTAGTGACAATGTAGCGGATCCCAGACCCACTGCCACCTCAGTACCCACTGTTAATTCAGCTGATACACAGGTTTTTCAAAGTGCCATCAGAGGCACCGAAGGAGGAGGGGCAAGAGGAAGAGGGGCAAGAGGCGGAAGGGGACGCCACAGGGGCAGGGGAAGATGGAACAAGTATACCCTTTGAAAATCATTAACTTATCTTCCACTAGATTGACTGATGGGGAAATAGAGGTACTTAGCCTGGGTTTAGGTTATGTTCCCACTAAAAAGTTTAATCTTTTCGACACTATTGTCGATGTTAATAGACTAATCAGAAGTTTAACATTGAAAAAGTTTTTTTGGGACAAACAACCAGATAATGCCTCTGTACCCCCCTCAGACACATCACTACACCCTACTCATGAACACATTTATGACATAGTAGACTTTCATGAAGTATGTGATGTACTTAGTCTGCAGGATTTAAGTGCTGAGACATACATGGACTCACAGACTTTAAAATCATCACATATTGGCTACAAACCGAAATCAGTGTTCTACCCCACTCGTGAAAGGGGACCTTTTTTAGAAGCCTTTCACAAAAGGGTGGAACAAGATTTGATTGCACTCCATAATAATCCAAAACATACTTACCCTAATCTAACTCCAACACAGAAAGAGGCCTTGGACAAATTAAAATCTAGACAAGATATTACCATCAAAGACTCAGATAAGGGAGGTAGTATAGTGGTTTTGGATAGACTATACTATATAGAGGAGGCACATAGGCAATTATATGATAAGGATGTCTATCGAGTCTTATCCTCTGATCCCACAGAATTGTTTAAAGCTAAGTTATGGAGTCTCCTGGATGACGGCCTGGAGGATGGAGTCATAGACCAAGACACATTGAACTTTTTATATGTTTCCAATCCAGTTGTACCTATATTTCACCACCTCCCTAAGGTGCATAAATCCCTGGAGGTGGTGAAAGGGAGACCTATAGTCTCGGGTATTGGATCTTTATTTGAACAGTTATCCAGCTGGATTGACTCCCTCCTCCAGCCCATTGTCCTACAGATCCCTTCCTATTTACGTGATACCAAGCATCTTCTTAAATGTCTTGAACAGGTGGCTTGGAATGGGGATTGTTCTTGGCTGACAATTGACGTGGTTGGTTTGTACTCAGCCATCCCGCATGACCAAGGACTTGTGGCAGTAAGATCTCTTTTAGATCAACTGAGTGGTTATGATGATACTCTTAAAGAATTTATAATTAAAGCATTAGATTTTCTTTTACATCATAATTATTTTAAATTTGAGAATGAGTATTTCCTCCAGAGACGTGGGACCGCCATGGGTGCTAAATTTGCGCCATCATATGCAAACATTTTTATGGCTTGGTGGGAGCGGTCCCACGTCTATGGAGAGGAAAACCCATATCGTAACTACATCAGCACCTATAAAAGATACATTGATGATCTTTTGATCATCTGGACTGGCACTGAGGATCAGAAATCTCAATTTGTGTCCTTCATTAATCAGAATGAAGCAGGATTGGAATTTACTTCCCAATCCGATACTAACCAGACCACATATCTAGATCTAACCTTAACAGGTGATGTTGAAAAGGGTCAGGTAGTAACCAATCTTTATCGCAAACCTATTTCATGTAATAAAATTCTCCATGCTAATAGTAATCATCCCAGACATACTGGTTTTGGGATAGCAAAGGGTCAGTTTATACGCCTGAAGCGTAATTGCACAAACGAAAGTGATTTTGAAACTAACAGTAAAATATTGACCACCCAACTCCTAGAAAGGGGATACCATAAGAAAGTTGTCAATAGGGCCCTTTTAGAGGTAAAGCGTATTGACAGGTCAACGATGTTGTCAACACGTTATAACTCTGCCAGGAGCAACACTTTTGATAAATCAAAACCTCTTTTTACAACGACTTCAATATGGGGAAATGTGTTCTATCATCACTAAACATTTATCTATACTCACGGCAGAGGATAGCCTTAATGAATATGTGCAATCTGGGTGTAACTTTGTAGCTAGGAGGGGATGCACTCTAGGGAATATGTTATCACCAAGCATGCTAAAGAAAAAGCCAAGTACAAGTAGCTGGTTGCACGTTAAGGGGCATTATAAATGCCATTTTAATAAGTGCATAGCCTGCAGCTGCACCCGTGTAACAAAGAGTTTTCAGTCTATGATCACACAGAGAGTTTACTCCTTAAAGAACTGTACCAATTGCCGCACTAGCAATGTCATCTATCTGGTGGATTGTACATCCTGTAAAAAACAGTACGTAGGTTGCTCTACCAGGGAGGCACGAACACGAATCCGTGAGCACCTCAATAATATTGAAAATGGGATTGAATGCTCAGATTTAGCACGTCATTTTATCATTAAACATGATAAAAATATTAACAGTTTTCAATGGCAGGTTATTGAGCAAGTTAGGTACCCAGATAGAGGAGGTGACATATACAGTAGGCTCCTTTATCAGGAGGCATACTGGATTTTTCAACTCAGAACAAGGAGACCAGCAGGCTTTAACATCGAAGGCGATGTAATTAACTTCTGGCAAAAAAATCGATAAAATTGATTTGTATTTGACAACCACTTGTATTATGTTGTCTTTACTTCAATCCGATTTACTTTTAGGTTTGACTTCATTAAACTGATAAATATTAATACATTCACTTATAATCAACTGCATGATTTGGCTACACATATAGGTATTAGTATGACAACTTATGAGAGACTCTGACACTACATTTTGATAGACTTTTAGCTTTTCATTACTATTGTTATATTTAACTTACTTTTCATACATATACATTTTCATAGAGCTATGCCAGCATGTGTAGGTTATATGTTTTACTATAGTTAGCAGACCTTATTGTCATCGTAGTTATGGCAATCGATGCTGCAATATTAAAGGGCAAATAAATTCGCACTTTCACTCAAGCATTGTAAACCAATGCTATAGTTTACAATAATATGTCCCTTTGGTTATGCAGCTTTGATTCCCCTATGCTCCCAATGTTAATATTTTACACTTTAAATAGGTGTTTTGATATATGTATCTTTTTTTCTCTTTTTTTTGTTATTTTTAACTTTTTCCATTTTTCCCCTTATGTAATATGTGCAATGCAAAGTATAGAATCCATCTTGATTACATGTCTGTTATTTACATTTTTGTATCTCAGTTCACACTGGAATGTTTTATTGTTAATTATGTTCAGCTGGGGCTCTGTTCTTTCAGTCACAGGGGCTATTTAAGCTCAGTGCCTGTCTTTACAAAGTGTGTCTATGAATAAGGCTAGTATGTAGCCGAAACGCGTAAGACAGCCCAGCATTATTATTTTATGTTCATTTTGTTTTTATTCACTTTTTTCTATTTTGGTTTCCAATAAATATGCACCTTTAGAACTTTACAGTGCCTGGAGACTCTCATGGTTTTTTGCTCTCATCTGTTGTTTTGATAACAATATTGTTCCAAATAAGAGGGCCAGAGAGAAAGAGAGGGGCAGAGAGAAAGAGAAGGTAGAGAGAAAGAGAGGAGTAGAGAGAGAGGGGTAGAGAGAAAAAGAAGGTAGAGAGAGAAAGAGAGGAGTAGAGATAAAGAGGGGCAGAGAGAAAGAGAGGGGCAGAGAGAAGGAGAAGGTAGAGAGAGAAAAAGAGGAGTAGAGAGAAAGAGAGGGGCAGAGAGAAAGAGAAGGTAGAGAGAGAGAAAAAGAGGAGTAGAAAGAAAGAGAGGAACAGAGAGAAAGAAAGGGTAGAGAGAAAGAGAGGGTCGGAGAGAAAGAGAGGGTCAGAGAGAAAGAGAGGGTAGAGAGAAAGAGAGGGGTAGAGAGAAAATGAGGGTGGAGAGAAAGAGAGGGTCAGGGAGAAAGAGATTGTTAAAGAGAGAGGGCAGAGAGAAAGAGAGGGTAGAGAGAAATAGAAGGACAGTGAGAGGAGATGGATGGAGAGAAAGAGAAGGGAAGAGAGAAAGAAAGAAAGAGTGGAGTTAAAAAGAGAAAGTGAAGAGAAAGAGAGGGCAGAGAGAAAGAGAGGGGCAGAGAGAAAGAGAAGGTAGAGAGGAAGAGAGGAGTAGAGAGAAAGAGAGGGTAAAGAGCAAGAGAGGGTCAGAGAGAAAGAGAGTGTAGAGAGAAAGAGAGGGTCAGAGAGAAAGAGAGGGGCAGAAAGAAAGAGAAGGTAGAGAGAAAGAGAGGAGTAGAGAGAAAGAGAGGGACAGAGAGAAAGAGAAGGTAGAGAGAGAAAGAGAGGAATAGAGAGAAAGAGAGGGGCAGAGAGAAAGAGAAGGTAGAGAGAAAGAGAGGATCAGAGAGAAAGAGAGTGTAGAGAGAAAGAGAGGGTCAGAGAGAAAGAGAGGGGTAGAGAGAAAGAGAGGGTAGTGAGAAAGAGAGGGTCACGAGGAAAGAGAGGGGCAAAGAGAGAGGGGCAGAGAAAAAGAGAGGGGTAGAGAGAAACAGAGGGTAGAGAGAAAGAGAGGGGAAGAAAGAAAGAGAGAGTCAGAGAGAAACAGAGGGTATAGATAAATAGAAAGACAGGGATAAAGTGAGAGGAGATAGATAGAGAGAAAGAGAAGGGAAGAGAGAAACAGAGAGTGGAGGTAAAAAAAGAAAATGAAGAGACATAGAGGGGGAGAGAGAAAAAGAGGGGCATAGAGACAGAGAAGGTAGAGAGAAAGAGAGAAGTAGAGAGAAAGAGAGGGACAGAGAGAATGTAGGGAGAAAAAGAGAGGAGTTGACAGAAAGAGAGGGTAGAGAGAAAAAGAGAGGCAGAGAGAAATAGAGGGTAGAGAGAAAGGGAGGGTCAGAGAAAAAGAGAGGGTCAGAGAGAGAGGGTCAGAGAGAAATAGAGGGTCGCGAGAAAGTGAGGGGAGAGAGAAAGAGAGGATAGAGAGAAAGAGAGGGTCATGGAGAAAGGGAGGGGCAGAGAGAAAGAGAGGGTAGAGAGAAAGAGAGGGGTAGAGGGAAAGAGAGGATAGAGAGAAAGAGAGGGGCAGAAAGATAGAGAGGGTCAGAGAGAAAGAGAAAGTAGAGAGAAAGAGAAGGACAGGGAGAAAGTGAGAGGAGATGGTTGGAGAGAAAGAGAAGGGAAGAGAGAGAGAGTGAAGGTAAAATGAGAAAGTGAAGAGAAAGAGAAGGGTCAGAGAGAGAGGGGCAGAGAGAAAGACAGGGTAGAGAGAAATAGAGGGGTAGAGAGAAAGAGAAAGTAGAGAGAAAGAGAGGGTCAGAGAGAGAGGGGCCATGAGAAAGAGAGGGTAGGAAGAAATAGAAGGACAGGGAGAAAGTGAGAGGAGATTGATGGAGAGAAAGAGAAGGGAAGAGAGAAAGAGAAAGTGGAGGTAAAAAGAAAAAGTGAAGAGAAAGAGAGAGGCAGAGAGAAAGAGAGGGGCAGAGAGAAAGAGAGGGGCAGAGAGAAAGAGAAGGTAGAGAGAGAGGAGTAGAGAGAAAGAGAGGGACAGAGAGAAAGAGAAACTAGAGAGAGAAAGAGAGGAGTAGAGAGAAAGAGAGGGTAAGAGAAAAAGAAAGGGGCAGAGAGAAAGAGGGGGCAGAGAGAAAGAGAAGTAAGAAAGAGAAAGTTAGGAGTAGAGAGAAAGAGAGGGTAGAGAGAAAGAGAAGGGTAGAGAGAAAGAGAGGGCAGAAAGAGAGGGTAGAGAGAAAGAGAGGGGCAGAAAGAAAGAGAGGGATAGAGAGAAATAGAGGGGTAGAGAGAAAGAGAGATGTCAGGGTGCCAGGAATCAGACTGAGACGAGAAATGCAAAAATAATCACACCTTTATTAATAGCAAAAAATAATAAAAAGTCCACAAGTCAAATAACAAGCCAGGAATCAAAACCAGAGCTAATAGTCAGACGATCCGAGTCAGGAGCCAAAGCGAATAGTCAGTCGAGCTGGAATCAGGAACAAGGAGAACAGCAGAGTCAGGAACAAGCCAGGGATCAAGAACCAGGAGGGACGTCAGACAGCCAGGTAATACACAGGAACTCTCACAAACAGGTCTGAGACAACGCAAGGGCAAATCATACTGAACAGAGGCCCTTTAAATAATAAGTGATGACATCACAATTCTGAGACTGTAACCTGTCTCACATGGATGATGTACACCAGTCTGGCCATAAAAGGGCATGCAGGAAATGAGCAGCATCACACACTATGCACAAGAGTCAGCAAGAGAGGTGAGTAAAATGGCTGCCAGCAGCACATGGCAAACAAAGCAGGGAAAAAACCCTTACAGTACCCTCCCCTGAACGACCCCTCCCCGCGGGAGGACAAAAAGGCTTATTGAGGAAACGGGCATGGAAGGCACGGAAGAGGGCGGGAGCATGAACATCAGAGGAGGAAACCCATGAACGCTCCTCCAGACCATAGTCCCTCCAGTGAACCAAATACTGTACGCGGCCCCTGGACATACGAGAGTCAATAATGCTGCTGACCTCATATTCTTCATGGTTGTCAACAATGATAGGACGGGGACGAGGCAACACAGTGGTAAACTGATTACAAACCAATAGTTTCAAGAGGGAGACATGAAAAACATTGGAGATGTGCATTGCAGGAGGAAGTTCAAGAGCGTAGGCCACAGGATTGACCCGTCAGTGTATTCGAAAAGGACCAACATAACGGGGAGCCAGTTTATTGGAAGGCACACAAAGGTTCAAGTTGCGGGAGGACAGCCAAACCCTGTCACCAACCTGGTAGGAAGGAGCGGGCAGACGCCTACGATCAGCCTGGAACATTTGGCGCTGCATAGAACGATGAAGGCAATCCTAAATCTGCACCCACGTGGAACGGAGTTGCCGGAGATGCTCCTCCAAAGCCGGAATACCCTGAGACATGAATGAATCGGGCAACAAGGATGGTTGAAACCCAGAATTCGCCATGAACGGGGATAACTTGGAGAAAGCATTAATAGCACTATTACGAGCAAACTCTGCCCAAGTTTGACCAATTATTGTGGTGATCTGAGATATAGCAACAGAGGAACTGTTCCAGAGCTTGATTAGGCTGTTCCACAGCCCCATTGGATTGAGGGTGATATGCTGAGGAGAAGGAAAGCTGGATCCCCATTTGAGCACAAAAGGAACACCAAAATCTGGAGACAAACTGGCTACCCCAGTCCAACACTATCTCCTTGGGTAACCCATGTAGACGGAAGACCTCCCGGGCAAAAATTGAAGCAAGCTCCTGAGCGGTAGGCAGTTTCTTCAAGGGAATGCAATGTGACATTTTAGGAAAACGGTCAACCACCATAAGGATAACAGTATTGCCATTGGAAACAGGGAGATCGACAATGAAGTCCATGGAAAGATTGTCCAAGGACGCTCACCATTAACAATAGGTTGAAGAAGACCCACAGGAAGACATTGAGGAGTCTTATTCTGTGCACAAACTGAGCAGGAGGCAACATTCGCAGCAACATCAGAGCGAAGACCTGGCCACCAGAATTGTCGAGTAACAGACCAAATCATTTGGTTCTTGCCTGGGTGACCTGTGGCTTTAGGATAGTGGTATGTTTGCAAAAGTTTAGTTTGAAGATTCTCAGGAACAAAACACTTACCAGTAGGTTTCTCAGGAGGTGCATTGGTTTGTGCCGCCAGGATCTCCTCCCCCAAGGGAGAAGTCAAATTAGTACGTATGGTAGCCAAAATATGGTCAGGTGGTATAACTGGAGTAGGTACAGACTCCTCCTTGGACAGAGGCGAAAATTGTCGAGAGAGGGCATCAGCCCTAACATTCTTACTACCAGGCAGGTAGAAGACCACATAATTAAACTGAGACAAAAATAGCGCACATCTGGCCTGTTGGGGCAACAAACGTTTTGTTTCAGATAGATAAGTTAATTCTTGTGGTCAGCAAGAATGAGCACTGGTACATTAGTACCCTCGAGAAGATGCCTCCATTCCTTGAGTGCCAAAATTATGGCCAGTAATTCCCTGTCGCCAATTTCATAATTGCACTCTGCTGGAGACAATTTCTTGGAGAAGAAACCGCACGGATGCAAGGAACCATCAGGCGTAGGACATTGAGACAAGAGGGCACCTACTCCAGTCTCAGACACATCGATCTCAAGAATGAAAGGCAGGGCAGGGTTAGGATGAGCCAGAACTGGAGTGGCAGCAAAGGCAGTCTTAAGACTATCAAAGGCCTTAATGGCAGTAGGTGACCAATGGAGTGGATCATTCTCTTTACGAGTCATGTCTGTGATAGGTTTGACCAAGGAAGAAAAGTTTTTAATAAACTTTCTATAGTAATTGACGAACCCCAAAAAAGTTGAATAGACCGAAGACCAACTGGGCGAGGCCATTGCAGAACTGCAGACAACTTGTCAGGATCCATGGAGAACCCTGCAACAGAGATAATATAACCTAGGAAGGTTACTTGAGTCTGATGGAACTCCCATTTCTCGAGTTTACAAAACAGGCCGTTCTCACGTAATCTCTGAAGAACCCGTGTAACATCAGAACGATGAGCCTCAAGCGTGGGTCAGTATATGAGGATGTTTTCTAAATACACCACAACACACTGTTGCAACATATCTCGTAGGACATCATTAATAAGTTCCTGGAAAACAGCAGGAGCATTACATAGACCAAAAGGCATTACAAGATATTCATAATGCCCGCTCCTGGTGTTAAATGCTGTTTTCCAATCGTGGCCCTCCTTGATCCTAACGAGATTGTACGCTCCTCTCAAATCAAGTTTAGAAAAGACCGTAGCTCCCTTGAGGTGGTCAAAGAGTTCCGTAATAAGCGGAATAGGGTAAGCATTCTAAATGGTAAGATGATTAAGACCCCTATAATCGATGCATGGTCTTAACTCGCCATCCTTTTTCTTCACAAAGAAGAAGCCAGCCCCTGCAGGAGAGCAGGATTTGCGGATTATCCCCCGCGACAGAGCATCAGCAGCATACTCCTCCATAGCACAGTTCTCCGCAACAGACAGAGGGTAAACCCGGCCCCGAGGAGGAATGGCTCTGGGTTGCAGGTCTATGGCACAATCATAAGACCGGTGAGGAGGCAACATACCAGCACGCACCTTGTCAAAGGAACTCTCGTACTCCTCTGGAAATTGAGATACCGAAGAAGTGCACAAGATTTTAACTGGTTTCCGAAGACAAGTGGAAATACATTGCGGAGACCACGACAAAATTTTGGACCTGCACCAGTCGAGACTGGGATTGTGCTTTTGGAGCAAGTGATAACCTAGAACAACTGGAAAATGCGGAGAATTTATCACCTGAAACTGGAGGGTTTCAAAATGGAGAGCCCCAACAGCCATGGATAACGGAGCGGTCTTGTGAGTAACGAGTGCGGGCTGAAGGGGCCTGCCATCAATGGCTTTAATAGCAAGCGGAACAGACCAAGGCAAAACAGGAATAGTGTGCCTTGATGCAAAAGCACTGTCAATGAAATAGCCCGCAGCACCGGAGTCAACAAGAGCCTGGGTGACTATGGAGGAGTGCAGAGCCCCTCCCTCCTCCTAAAGGCCCTCTCCGCCGTGGAGAGACGCGTGAATTCCAACTGCATTGGCTCAGCAGTACCTGGTGACTCGGGATCAGGAGGCATGGGAGGAGAGGGAGGCATGGGTGGGAACGAACACGTAGAAGACAACGGAACAGGAGGCTTCCGCAAGCACTCCTTGAAAGAGGGCCTCTCTCTGAGTCTGATGTCAATTAGGATCAAAAAAGACACCAAAGCCTCGAGATCCTCTGGTAAATCTCTGGCAGCAACTTTGTCTTTAATCGCATCAGAGAGCCCATGAAAGAAGGCGGCAACAAGGGCTTCATCGTGTACCTTGCTGAATGGACATGAGTTGTTTAGCAGCAGAGGAGGAGATAGACGGAACATCAAATACCCTTCGAAAGGAGGCCACAAATTCATGGTAATTTGAAATCACAGGTTTATTACTCTCCCACAAGGGATTAGCCCAGGCAAGAGCTGTGTCAGAGAGTAACTAGATGAGAAATCCCACCTTAGCTCTGTCAGAGGGAAACGCCTGAGGTAACATCTCAAAGTAATTGCCCACCTGGTTCAAAAACCCTCTGCACTGAATAGGATCACCTCGATATTGTTGAGGTAGAGGTGCAGAACCGGACATGCTCCTGGTAGGACTAGATACCGCAGCGGAACGTGTGGAACACTTTGGTCCAAATGTGCAGTGCGAGTCAGCAGGGTTTGCAGGGCTAGTGCATATTGATCCAAGCGGTCATCCTGTTCATCCATCCTGGAAATGATGATAGATAAAGGTGGATTATTAGCACCATCAGGATTCATGGCCCTTGCGTAATGTCAGGGTGCCAGAAATCAGACTGAGACGAGAAGTGCAAAAATAATCACACTTTTTTTAATAGCAAAAAAATAATAAAAAGTCCACAAGTCAAATAACAAGCCAGGAGTAAAAACCAGAGCTGATAGTCAGACGAGCCGAGTCAGGAGCCAAAACAAATAGTCAGACGAGCCGAGTCAGGAGCCAAAGTGAGTAGTCAGTCGAGCTGGAATCAGGAACAAAGAGAACAGCAGAGTCAGGAACAAGCCAGGAATCAGGAACCAGGAGGGACGTCAGACAGCCAGGTAATACACAGGAACAGGAACTCTCACAAACAGGTCTGAGACAACTCAAGGGCAAAGCATACTGAACAGAGGCCCTTTAAATAATAAGTGATGACATCACAATTCTGAGACTGCAACCTGTCTCACATGGATGATGTACACCAGTCTGGTCATAAAAGGGCATGCAGGAAATGAGCAATATCACACACTATGCACCAGAGTCAGCAAGAGAGGTGAGTAAAATGGCTGCCAGCAGCACATGGCAAACAAAGCAGGGAAAAACCCTGAGAAAAGGGTAGAGTGAAAGAGAGGGTCAGGGAGAAAGAGAAGGGCAGAGAGAGAGAGAGGGGCAGAGCAGAGAGAAAGAGAGGCTAGAGAGAAAGAGAGGGTAGAGAGAAAGAGAGGGGCAGGGAGAAAGAGAGGGGCAGAGAGAGAGAGAGAGAGGGGCAGAAAGAAAGAGAAGGTAGAGAGAAAGAGAGGGGTAGAGAGAAAGAGAGGGTAGAGAGAAAGAGAGGGGCAGAAAGAGAGGGATAGAGAGAAATAGAGGGGTAGAGAGAAAGAGAGGGGCAGAGAGAGAGGGGCAGAGAGAAAAAGAGGCTAGAGAGAAAGAGAGGGTAGAGAGAAAGAGAGGGGCAGGGAGAAAGAGAAGGGCAGAAAGAAAGAAAGGGTCAGAGAGAAAGAGAGGGCAGAAAGAAAGTGAAGGACAGAGAGAAAGAGAGGGTAGAGAGAAAGAGAGGGGTAGAGAGAAAGAGAGTGTGGCAAACCTTGCCACTTATGAACTATGCAGGAATTGTTATTTAGGCTAATGGTTAAAATGTATGTTAAACTGTATGTTACTGTTTAAACTCCCTGCTGTTTCAGTTGGGAAACCCCTTGTAGGGGAGACTGTTTTTAAAAAGTGTTTGTTTTTCCAGTTGTAGATTAAGTTGTTATTGACTCCCAAGCTATGTGTCGTCTAGTTCTTGGTGGAAAGGGGTTATTATTACAATTACCAAGAGTAGTTACTTGCTTGTCTCTGCTTACCCAAAAGATATTACAGATCCTACTACCTCTCTGCTACAATTACCAAGAGTAGTTATTTGCTTGTCTCTGCTTACCAAAAAGATATTACAGATCCTACTGCCTCTCTGCTACAATTACCAAGAGTAGTTACTTGCTTGTCTCTGCCTACCCAAAATATATTACAGATCCTACTGCCTCTCTGCTACAATTGGTGGCAAGCGACGGGATTCAAACCGCACAGCAAGTCATAGGACATGTGATGTATATGAACAGACAGTGAATGGGGACAGATTATACCAGACTAAAGAGAACTGCATTGAAGGAATTACTGGAGGCGAGAGGTATTATTGCCAGCAATAAAACCAAAGCAAGGCTGATTGCAGAGCTCATGGAGGGAGACCTGGTAGCAGGTACGGCCGTACCCATGGCAAACAACGAAACTGAATTCCAAAAAGAGATGCGGACCCGGTTGGCTTTTTTTCCGCTACCCCATTCGGAGGAGCTCCTGACACGGACATCAGCAGACGTACAGGAGTACTTGATGGTGACCCGACAAACCACCCCGAGACCCGGAGAGAGGCTACCAGTACACTCCAGTGCTGGTACAGGGAAAGCTAAGATTCCCTACCACGCATTCAAGGATTAGCCCAGACAAGAGCTGTGTCAGAGAGTAACTAGATGAGAAATCCCACCTTAGCTCTGTCAGAGGGAAACGCCTGAGGTAACATCTCAAAGTAATTGCCCACCTGGTTCAAAAACCCTCTGCACTGAATAGGATCACCTCGATATTGTTGAGGTAGAGGTGCAGAACCGGACATGCTCCTGGTAGGACTAGATACCGCAGCGGAACGTGTGGAACACTTTGGTCCAAATGTGCAGTGCGAGTCAGCAGGGTTTGCAGGGCTAGTGCATATTGATCCAAGCGGTCATCCTGTTCATCCATCCTGGAAATGATGATAGATAAAGGTGGATTATTAGCACCATCAGGATTCATGGCCCTTGCGTAATGTCAGGGTGCCAGAAATCAGACTGAGACGAGAAGTGCAAAAATAATCACACTTTTTTTAATAGCAAAAAAATAATAAAAAGTCCACAAGTCAAATAACAAGCCAGGAGTAAAAACCAGAGCTGATAGTCAGACGAGCCGAGTCAGGAGCCAAAACAAATAGTCAGACGAGCCGAGTCAGGAGCCAAAGTGAGTAGTCAGTCGAGCTGGAATCAGGAACAAAGAGAACAGCAGAGTCAGGAACAAGCCAGGAATCAGGAACCAGGAGGGACGTCAGACAGCCAGGTAATACACAGGAACAGGAACTCTCACAAACAGGTCTGAGACAACTCAAGGGCAAAGCATACTGAACAGAGGCCCTTTAAATAATAAGTGATGACATCACAATTCTGAGACTGCAACCTGTCTCACATGGATGATGTACACCAGTCTGGTCATAAAAGGGCATGCAGGAAATGAGCAATATCACACACTATGCACCAGAGTCAGCAAGAGAGGTGAGTAAAATGGCTGCCAGCAGCACATGGCAAACAAAGCAGGGAAAAACCCTGAGAAAAGGGTAGAGTGAAAGAGAGGGTCAGGGAGAAAGAGAAGGGCAGAGAGAGAGAGAGGGGCAGAGCAGAGAGAAAGAGAGGCTAGAGAGAAAGAGAGGGTAGAGAGAAAGAGAGGGGCAGGGAGAAAGAGAGGGGCAGAGAGAGAGAGAGGGGCAGAAAGAAAGAGAAGGTAGAGAGAAAGAGAGGGGTAGAGAGAAAGAGAGGGTAGAGAGAAAGAGAGGGGCAGAAAGAGAGGGATAGAGAGAAATAGAGGGGTAGAGAGAAAGAGAGGGGCAGAGAGAGAGGGGCAGAGAGAAAAAGAGGCTAGAGAGAAAGAGAGGGTAGAGAGAAAGAGAGGGGCAGGGAGAAAGAGAAGGGCAGAAAGAAAGAAAGGGTCAGAGAGAAAGAGAGGGCAGAAAGAAAGAGAGGGTAGAGAGAAAGAGAGGGGCAGAAAGAGAGGGATAGAGAGAAATAGAGGGGTAGAGAGAAAGAGAGGGGCAGAGAGAGAGGGGCAGAGAGAAAAAGAGGCTAGAGAGAAAGAGAGGGTAGAGAGAAAGAGAGGGGCAGGGAGAAAGAGAAGGACAGAGAGAAAGAGAGGGTAGAGAGAAAGAGAGGGGTAGAGAGAAAGAGAGTGTGGCAAACCTCGCCACTTATGAACTATGCAGGAATTGTTATTTAGGCTAATGGTTAAAATGTATGTTAAACTGTATGTTACTGTTTAAACTCCCTGCTGTTTCAGTTGGGAAACCCCTTGTAGGGGAGACTGTTTTTAAAAAGTGTTTGTTTTTCCAGTTGTAGATTAAGTTGTTGTTGACTCCCAAGCTATGTGTCGTCTAGTTCTTGGTGGAAAGGGGTTATTATTACAATTACCAAGAGTAGTTACTTGCTTGTCTCTGCTTACCCAAAAGATATTACAGATCCTACTACCTCTCTGCTACAATTACCAAGAGTAGTTATTTGCTTGTCTCTGCTTACCAAAAAGATATTACAGATCCTACTGCCTCTCTGCTACAATTACCAAGAGTAGTTACTTGCTTGTCTCTGCCTACCCAAAATATATTACAGATCCTACTGCCTCTCTGCTACAATTGGTGGCAAGCGACGGGATTCAAACCGCACAGCAAGTCATAGGACATGTGATGTATATGAACAGACAGTGAATGGGGACAGATTATACCAGACTAAAGAGAACTGCATTGAAGGAATTACTGGAGGCGAGAGGTATTATTGCCAGCAATAAAACCAAAGCAAGGCTGATTGCAGAGCTCATGGAGGGAGACCTGGTAGCAGGTACGGCCGTACCCATGGCAAACAACGAAACTGAATTCCAAAAAGAGATGCGGACCCGGTTGGCTTTTTTTCCGCTACCCCATTCGGAGGAGCTCCTGACACGGACATCAGCAGACGTACAGGAGTACTTGATGGTGACCCGACAAACCACCCCGAGACCCGGAGAGAGGCTACCAGTACACTCCAGTGCTGGTACAGGGAAAGCTAAGATTCCCTACCACGCATTCAAGGATCATACCGACACAGAGGATATCGATGGGTACCTACAGGACTTTGAGCTATTATGCCAACTGCATAATATTAGTACCGCTGACCAAGTTCCCCTACTGGCTGGCAAGTTATCCGGGCGGGCCGCTGAAGCCTACCGCACCATACCAGATGAGGACAGCAGGGACTACAAGAAGGTAAAACAGGCCTTCCTGACTAGGTATGCTCTTACCCTGGAGGCATACCGACAGCGGTTCCGAGACCTGAAGAAGTTGGAGAAAGATACCCACACTGAGTGGGCGCATCGGCTAACCAGGGCCTCTAAAGGCTGGTTGCAGGCAGCCCAAGTCAGCCAGTTGGAAGACCTTTTACAACTCATGTTGATGGAGCAATTCTTCCAAGGGGTGTCCACTGAATTGCAAAACTGGCTGAGAGATCGAAAACCGTGCACGGTACATACCGCAGCGACCTTGGCTGACGAATACCAAGACGCCCGGAGAGCTCAACGAACACAGCAACGCTCCAGTATTGGGGTCACCCCAACCCCCACTGCAGCTCCCACACCTCTGCTACCCCATCCTGGAGGGGGAATCTACCCACCCCCTCCCCGATACCAGACTCGATCAGCTATCCGTTGCCATCTTTGTAACCAACAAGGGCACATTCAGAGAGACTGTCCCAGGAACAAGAACCGATCCACCTGGAACAACCAGAACAACCGGGCAGCTACCAGAACGAGCCCCGACTACAGACCCAACCCGCAGTCTTCCACGAAGAACCCTTGGGCATCTTACACACGGTAAACCCAGCACAGGCCGCTTCGGACAACCTACAAAGCCACCGCCAGGTGGTCTATATAGAGGGCCGACATGTCCAAGGGCTGCGTGACTCTGGGGCCACCATAACCTTGCTCCGGCAACATTTAGTTTCCACCAATCAACTCACCGGAGACTGTGTAGCTGTCCGGGTGGCCGGGGGAGCCATTTACAAGATTCCCCCGGCCAAAGTACACTTGGATTGGGAAGCAGGGTCGGGTAACGTAGAAGTAGGCCTTATGCAAAATTTGCCCGCAGACGTTATTATGGGCAACGACTTAGGGGAGCTGACTTCAGCGTTTGCACCCCGATCCTCCCCACAATCAGCACTGCCCATGGTTACCCGACAACAGGCCCGCACCAACGCACTGGCTGATCACTCTGAGGCTCAGGTAAGCAATCACCCCCCTAATGTCTCTTGGGCCCCTCCACTAGAGTTTGGTAGCGAAGTGGCCACTGACCCCTCGTTGCAAGTATATAGGGATAAGGTAGACCAGAATCAGGCGGGGTTGGAAGGAGAGAGGTACGGTTGGGACAAAGGGTTACTGTACAGGTATGCAGAGAAGATAGTGGCTGGATCTATTCCCCTGTCCATTCAGCAGTTAATAGTACCTCAGAGGTATAGACGAGAACTGCTATGGGTTGCCCACGATATTCCGCTGTCAGGCCACCTAGGAGTTAGTCGGACGAAGCACCACCTAACTCAGAATTTCTTTTGGCCAGGGATCACCAAAGATATTAGGCAGTATTGCCAGACGTGTGACATCTGCCAACGAGTAGGGAAAAGATGAGACCGATATAAGGTGAAGCTACACTCCCTCCCCATAATAGAGGACCCTTTTAGTCGAGTGGCGGTGGACCTCATTGGCCCCCTAGCCAAGCCTAGCCCCTCGGAGAAGAGGTATATACTCACGGTCGTGGATTATGCCACCCGATATCCCGAGGCAGTGGCTCTGGCTAATATTCATGCCGAGACCGTGGCGGATGCCCTCATCAGAATCTTCTCCCACATGGGATTTCCCCGGGAGATTATTTCAGACTGGGGGCACCCAGTTTACGGCCGAGATTACCCACCAGTTGTGGAGAGCATGTGGGGGGAAACCCATTGTAAATTCCGCTTATCACCCCCAGTCTAATGGGCTCTGTCAATGGTTTAATGGAACACTGAAACAGATGCTCCACACGTTCATGGATACCCAGAAGAACTGGGAGCGGTTTCTACCCCATTTGCTTTTCGCCTACCGGGAGGTACCTCAGGAGTCCACAGGGTTCTCTCCCTTTGAATTATTATTCGGAAGGAGGGTACGGGGTCCCCTAGACTTAATCCGAGAGCATTGGGAGGGGTAAGTCACTAGTGATGGTACTCCTATCGTACCATACGTGCTGGAGTTTAGGGAGCACCTGGAGGCCCTGACTCAGATCGTCCGCTCCAACCTTCAGGAGGCTCAAACCCGTCAGCGCCGTTGGTATGATAGGGGTGCCAGGGACCGCAGTTTTCAGACTGGGCAGAAGGTGCTAATCTTAAAACCGGTCAAAAATGATAAACTGCAGGCCTCCTGGCAGGGCCTATACAAGGTAGTGGAACAAATCTGTGACACCACCTATGTGATCGGCCCATGTACTGGAGCAGCCAGTAGATGCATGCTCCATGTAAATATGTTGAAGCCGTACCATGAACGCGCAGAGGAGGTGAATGCTATTTGCACCCCTGCCGCGGACGACGCAGACAGTTTACCTCTTCCCGACCTCCTAGGAATGAAGAACTGGAGCGAAGGTCTGGGAGAGGTACAATTGGGTGAGCGGTTAAGTCCTCGGGAATGAGCTCAAATAGCAGAGCTACTGCAGGAAAAGAGAGACACGTTCTCCAACGTGCCTGGATATACCCGACTGGCCACCCATAGGGTAGAAACCTCAGGTCACCCCCCCATGCGTCAACCTCCTTACCGCATACCAGAATCTGTGAGAGAACATATGCGGATGGAGATTGACGAGATGCTACAGTTAGGAGTGATTGAGCACTCGGACAGCCCCTGGGCCTCGCCGGTAGTTCTAGTGCCGAAGCGGGACGGCACGACCCGCTTCTCCATAGACTACCGGAAACTTAATGATAAAACCGTCTCTGACGCCTACCCTATGCCCCGGATAGATGAGCTCCTGGATAAAATGGCTCGAGGCCAGTACCTCACCACCATAGATCTTTGTAAGGGGTACTGGCAGATCCCACTAACCGAGGATGCCATCCCCAAATCAGCGTTCGTCACCCCGTTTGGCCTGTACCAATTCAAGGTCTATTCACATGTCAGCAATGACTAATCCTGTTTCCTCCAATCACAGCATGGCCTCAGGCAATGACTACCCTGGGGGGAAAGCTGTGATTGGAGGAAGCAGGATTAGTTATTGCTGACTTGTGAATAGAGATCTCTAGGTGGGGGAAGCTGCTCTAGCTGTGAAAAGAGAAAAAGGTAATTTTTTTAACAAAACGGCTGCTTTGTAAACTTTGATGAATGAAAGTGCCCCTGTTTTTAATAGTATTTTTAAAAAAGGGGCTTTCATTCACCAAAGTTTACCTTCACTTTAACAACTAAAATAAAGCCTTTTTTTATTTTTATTTTGCAGCGGAAGAGAGCACTATAACAGAGGGAACTGTTTTGTTATCACAGGAGGTCAAGAGTACTGGGGGGGGGGGCAATCCCAGCAGCACATTACCCTGTACATTATTTTTTATAGCGTGCCACCCTGAGGACCTAGGATCCTTTTATTATTTACAGTAGAGCGCACTATAGCAGGACAGGTCACTGCAAGATTGAGCCCTTTAAGCACCATTAGCACCCCAAAAATATTTATGCTTGACTTCTAAATTTTTTAACAGGTTAGGAAAAATGAGACTTCAGGAGCACCAGGCAGGTCCAATAATAAAATGTATCTTTTATTTCAGCTTACAGCAGCTTAATATAAAACAAAATTGATTCAAAATGATTCAAAACATCAAGAACAGAATATAGTAGAGTTCCTGCTTACGCGTTTCGGCAATAGCCGTAGTCATACCATTCTTATTTTTGTGTCTTAGACCTCCTGAGCACTATATTCCTCCTTGCTTCCAAGGAACTGCAGTGAGATGGGTCCGGGGCTGCATCACTGCAGTGAGAAGTTAACAGTTAACAGCTGAGGTATGAAAACTATTAAAATCCTGTTAAAATATCACCAAAATGGAAAATGAAAAACAAGGGGGTCAGTTTATCACATGCCAGGGCGGACATGATGGGCTGTAGCGAATCATGTCCGTCGGACATCGCTAAATGCCGACAGCATACGCACCTAAAAGGTGGCGGACAAGTTAAGGAGCAGCGGTCTTAACTGGCGAGACGGAAACTTTGGCCGTAGAAAGCAGCATTTGCTGCTTATTAAATCTACCCCAAGGTCTTTTTAATGAATTAAACTAAATTTAAAAAATAGTTTTAAAATATTAAAGGTTAAAACAGTAATTGAGCAAACAAGTCCAGTTCACCGATCATGCTCATATTCAAATGGTATTCAGTTTGCTTAACATCTACCATAAATACCACTCTAATCAATGAGAAACACACACAAATGGGTAGATTTATCATATGTCAAGCAGACATGATTCGCTATAGCAAATCATGTCTGCTCGACATCACTTAATGCGGACAGCTTATGTTGTCCGCATTTATCATTGCACAAGCATTTTTGGTGAAATGTTTGGGAATGCCGCCCCCCTGCTCCCTGGCAGCCAATTGGACTGCTAACAGGGGCTGTCAATCATCCTTATCGAATTGGATCGGGATGATTTCAATCCGCCACCTAAAAGCTGGTGGACAGGTTAAGGAGCTGCGGTATTATGACTGCTGCTTTTTAACTTCTATTTCAGGTGAGCCTGAAACGATGGGCCTCTGAAGCAGCATTTTGCTGCTTCATAAATGGAGCCCAAGGACTTTATTAATCCCATTAACTAATTTTGGATTTTAGTGATCAACATCTATTATTCGTAGTTCCGGGTGCCGTTATGTGACAATGGAGATCGAGTCTTAGCTGTGTTTGACTTGGAAAGATTAAGATTAATAAACTAGAAACTGTCCAAAGGAGGGCTACTAAAATGGTATATGGTCTAAAATATAAAACGCACAAAGACTCTATGATCTAGACATGTATAGTTTAGAGGAGAAAAGGCAAAATGGACATACAGTGAGGGGTAATATTATTTGATCCCCTGCTGATTTTGTTCGTTTGCCCACTGACAAAGAAATGATCAGTCTATAATTTTAATGGTAGGTTTATTTGAATAGTGAGAGACAGAATAACAACAAAAAATCCAGAAAAAAACACATTTCAAAAAAGTTATACATTGATTTGCATTTTAATGAGTGAAATAAGTATTTGACCCCTTTGCAAAACATGACTTAGTACTTGGTGGCAAAACCCTTGTTGGCAATCACAGAGGTCAGACATTTCTTGTAGTTGGCCACCAGGTTTGCAGACATCTCAGGAGGGATTTTGTCCCACTCCTCTTTGCAGATCCTCTCCATGTCATTAAGGTTTCGAGGCTGACGTTTGGCGACTCAAACCTTCAGCTCCCTCCACAGATTTTCTATGGGATTAAGGTCTGGAGACTGGCTAGGCCACTCCAGGACCTTAATGTGCTTCTTCTTGAGCTACTCCTTTGTTGCCTTGGCCGTGTGTTTTGAGTCATTGTCATGCTTGAATACCCATCCACGACCCATTTTCAATGCCCTGGCTGAGGGAAGGAGGTTCTCACCCAAGATTTGACAGTACATGGCCCCGTCCATCGTCCCTTTGATGCAGTGAAGTTGTCCTGTCCCCTTGGCAGAAAAACATCCCCAAAGCATAATGTTTCCACCTCCATGTTTGACGGGTTGGATGGTGTTCTTGGGGTCATAGGCAGGATTCCTCCTCCTCGAAACACGGCGAGTTGAGTTGATGCCAAAGAGCTCAATTTTGGTATCATCTGACCATAACACTTTCACCCAGTTCTCCTCTGAATCATTCAGATGTACGGGCATGTACATGTGCTTTCTTAAGCAGGGGGACCTTGCGGGCGCTGCAGAATTTCAGTCCTTCAGGGCGTAGTGAGTTACCAATTGTTTTCTTGGTGACTATGGTCTCAGCTGCCTTGAGATCATTGACAAGATCATCCTGTGTAGTTCTGGGCTGATTCCACACCGTTCTCATAATCATTGAAACTCCATGAGGTAAGATCTTGCATGGAGCCCCAGACCGAGGGAGATTGACAGTTATTTTGTGTTTCTTTCATTTGCAAATAATCACACCAGCTGTTATCACCTTCTCACCAAGCTGCTTGGCAATGGTCTTGTAGCCCCTCCCAGCCTTGTGTAGGTTTACTATCTTGTCCCTGACATCCTTGGACAGCTCTCTGGTCTTGGCCATGGTGGAGGGTTTGGAATTTGATTGATTGCTTCTGTGGACAGGTATCTTTTATACAGGTAACAAATTGAGATTGGGAGCACTCCCTTTAAGAGAGTGCTCCTAATCTCAGCTCGTTACCTGTATAAAAGACACCTGGGAGCCAAAAATCTTGCTGATTGATAGGGAATCAAATACTTATTTCACTCATTAAAATTCAAATCAATTTATAACTTTTTTGAAATGCGTTTTTTTTCTGGATTTTGTTGTTATTCTGTCTCACTGTTCAAATAAACCTACCATTAAAATTATAGACTTATTATTTCTTTGTCAGTGGGCAAACGTACCAAATCAGCAGGGGATCAAATAATTTTTCCCTCACTGTATGATAGAAACCTTCAAATATATAAAGGGACCTAATAAAGTGAAAACTGAAAGCATTTTCCACAAAAAAAAAAAAATATTAAATCAAGGGGTCACATTCTAAAATTAGAGGCTAGCAGATTCAGGAGAAATGTAAGGAAGTCATTTTTTTTACAAAAATGGTGGTGGATTCATGGAATAAACTTCCAATAGAGTTGGTAAACACAAGCACCTAGATTTAGAGTTCTGCGTTAGCCTTAAAAAGCAGCGTTAAGCGGTCCTAACGCTGCTTTTTAACGCCTGCTGGTATTTAGAGTATGGCAGGTACAGGTGTACCGCTCACTTTTTTCCGCGACTTGAGGCTACCGCAAATCCCCTTACGTCAATTGCGTATCCTATCTTTTTAATGGGATTTGCCTATCGGAGAAAGTGAGCGGTACAGCCTCTACCTCCAAGACTCCTACCACATAAAAAAGTCAGTAGTTAAAAGTTTTATGGGCTAACATAAAGCTCTTAACTACAGTGCTACAAAGTACACTAACACCCATAAACTACCTATGAACCCCAAAACCGAGGCCCCCCCACATCACAAACCCTATAATAAAATTATTTAACCCCTAATCTGCCTACCGGACACCGCCGCCACCTACATTATAGCTATGAACCCCTAATCTGCTGTCCCTAACATCGCCGACACCTACATTATATTTATTAACCCCTAATCTGCCCTCCCAACATTGCTGCAACCTATATACACTTATTAACCCCTAATCTGCCAACTGGACATCGCCTCCACTTTAATAAATGTATTAACCCATAAACTGCCACACTCCCGCCTCGCAAACACTATAATAAATTTGATTAACCCCTAATCTGCCCTCCCTAACATCGCCGCCACCTACCTACAATTATTAACCCCTAATTTCCCGCCCCCAACGTCGCCGCTACTATAATAAAGTTATTAACCCCTAAACCTAAGTCTAACCCTAACCCTAACACCCCCCTCAGTTAAATATAATTTTAATAGAACGAACTAAAATTACTATGATTAAATAAATTAATCCTATTTAAAACTAAATACTTACCTATAAAATAAACCCTAATATAGCTACAATATAACTAATAGTTACATTGTAGCTATTTTAGGATTTATATTTATTTTACAGGCAACTTTGTATTTATTTTAACTAGGTACAATAGCTATTAAATATTTATTAACTATTTAATAGCTACCTAGTTAAAATAATTACAAAATTACCTGTAAAATAAATCCTAACCTAAATTACAAATACACCTAACACTAAACTATAAATATAAATTAATTAAATAAATTAACTACAATTATCTAAAATAAAATACAATTAAATAAACTAAACTATAATACAAAAAACAAACACTAAATTACAAAAAATAAAAAATATTACAAGAATTTTAATCTAATTACACCTAATCTAAGCCCCCTAATAAAATAAAAAAGCCCCCCAAAATAATAAAATTCCCTACCCTAAACTAAATTACAAAGTAATCAGCTCTTTAACCAGCCCTTAAAAGGGCTTTTTGCGGGGCATTGCCCCAAAGTAATCAGCTCTTTTACCAGCCCTTAAAAGGGCTTTTTGCGGGGCATTGCCCCAAAGTAATCAGCTCTTTTACCTGTAAAAAAAAAATACAATCCCCCCCCAACATTACAACCCACCACCCACACACCCCTACTCTAAAACCCACCCGATCCCCCCTTAAAAAAAACTAACACTACCCCATTGAAGATCACCCTACCTTGAGCCGTCTTCAGCCAGCCGGCCACCGATGGGACAGAAGAGGACATACCTATCTGGGCAGAAGAGGACATCCGGACCGGCAGACATCTTTATCCAGACGGCATCTTCTATCTTCATCCTTCCGCAGCAGAGCGGAGCCATCTTCTATCCAGCCGACGCGGAGCCATCCTCTTCTTCAGACGGACTAACGACAAATGAAGGTTCCTTTAAATGATGTCATCCAAGATGGCGTCCCTCGAATTCCGATTGGCTGATAGGATTCTATCAGCCAATCGGAATTAAGGTAGGAAAAATCTGATTGGTTGATTTAATTGACCTCGCATTCTATTGGCTGATCCAATCAGCCAATCGGATTGAACTTCAATCCGATTGGCTGATTAAATCAACCAATCAGATTTTTCCTGCCTTAATTACAATTGGCTGATAGAATCCTATCAGCCAATCGGAATTCGAGGGACGCCATCTTGGATGATGTAATTTAAAGGAACCTTCAATCGTCGTTAGTCCGTCGGAAGAAGAGGATGGCTCCGCGTCGGCTGGATAGAAGATGGCTCCGCTACACTCCGGAAGGATGAAGATAGAAGATGCCGCCTAGATGAAGATGTCTGCCGGTCCGGATGTCCTCTTCTACCCAGATAGGATGAAGACTTCTGCCAGTCCGGATGTCCTCTTCTGTCCCATCGGTGGCCGGCTGGCTGAAGACGGCTCTAGGTAGGGTGATCTTTAATGGGGTAGTGTTAGGTTTTTTAAGGGGGGATCGGGTGGGTTTTAGAGTAAGGGTGTGTGGGTGTTGGGTTGTAATGTTGGGGGGGGGATTGAATTTTTTTTACAGGTAAAAGAGCTGATAACTTTGGGGCAATGCCCTGCAAAAAGCCCTTTTAAGGGCTGGTAAAAGAGCTGATTACTTTGTAATTTAGTTTAGGGTAGGGAATTTTATTATTTTGGGGGGCATTTTTATTTTATTAGGGGGCTTAGATTAGGTGTAATTAGGTTAAAATTCTTGTAATATTTTTTTTAATTTTTGTAATCTAGTGGGTTTTTTTTGTTGGTATTATAGTTTAGTTTATTTAATTGTATTTTAGTTTAGATAATTGTAATTAATTTATTTAATTAATTTATTGATAGTGTAGTGTTAGGTGTATTTGTAACTTAGGTTAGGATTTATTTTACAGGTAATTTTTTAATTATTTTAACAAGGTAGCTATTAAATAGTTAATAACTATTTAATAGCTATTGTACCTAGTTAAAATAAATACAAAGTTGCCTGTAAAATAAATATAAATCCTAAAATAGCTACAAAGTAACTATTAGTTATATTGTAGCTATATTAGGGTTTATTTTATAGGTAAGTATTTAGTTTTAAATAGGATTAATTTATTTAATGATAGTAATTTTAGTTCGTTTTATTTAAATTATATTTAATTTAGGGGGGTGTTAGGGTTAGGGTTAGACTTAGGTTTAGGGGTTAATAACTTTATTATAGTAGCGGCGACGTTGGGGGCGGGAGATTAGGGGTTAATAATTGTAGGTAGGCGGCGGGGATGTTAGGGAGGGCAGATTAGGGGTTAATAAAATGTATTATAGTGTTTGCAAGGCGGGAGTGCGGCGGTTTAGGGGTTAATACATTTATTATAGTGGCGGCAAGGTCCGGTCAGCAGATTAGGGGTTAATAAGTGTAGGTAGGTGGCGGCGACATTGGGGGGGGGACAGATTAGGGGTTAATAAATATAATATAGGTGTCAGTGATGTTAGAGACAGCAAATTAGGGGTTCATAGCTATAATGTAGGTTGCGGCGGTGTCCGGAGCGGCAGATTAGGGGTTAAAAGTATAATGCAGGTGTCAGCGATAGCGGGGGCAGCAGATTAGGGGTTAATATGTGTAAGGTTAGGGGTGTTTAGACTCGGGGTTCATGTTAGGGTGTTAGGTGCAGACTTAGAGAGTGTTTCCTCATAGGAAACAATGGGGCTGCGTTAGGAGCTGAACGCTGCTTTTTTGCAGGTGTTAGGTTTTTTTCAGCCAGCTCAGCCCCATTGTTTCCTATGGGGATATCGTGCACAAGCACGTTTTTCCAGCTTACCGCTACCGTAAGCAACGCTGGTATTGAGGGTTGAAGTGGAGCTACATTTGGCTCAACACTCACTTTTCTGAGGCTAACGCAGCCATTCAGAAAACTCGTTATACCAGCGTTGTCTTAAGTGTGCGCTGGAAAAAAAAGGCTCGTTAGCAATGCACGGCTTTACCGACAAAACTCCAAATCTAGCCGAATGAAATTAAAAGAATAAAAAAATTAAAAGAATAAGAAAAATGTCTGGGACACTAATAAAGCTATCCTAAGAAATAAGTAGCGTGTAATATGGGTAGACTCGATGGGCCTTTTGGTTCTTACCTACCGTCAAATAGCTAATGTTTCTATGTCATTTTTAAATTAAAATATGATTATGATCTAATATCGTGAAGCATTATTTTTAGCAGAAGTGTGATTATAATATAATGTGACCAATGGCCAATTGTGCCATTAGGGACTTCCATAGAAAAAGATTAAAGACTGTTCTATATCATTATATAATTTGTTTAACGGTGTCTTGATTGCTAGACATGCTCACAATGCACTGATTATGGGACAAAATGTGGGAACTGTGAGTATGTGTACAAATCAAGCCCCTTTATAAAAAATTATAATGATATAGAGTACAGTTGATTCAATGAACTAATCTAATCTATACATTTGTATGTATGAGACATTCTACAGATACAACATATTTTATCCAAACTGCTTGGGACCAGAAAAGGTTTGGATTTCTGAATAATTTGGAGTTTGGAATATTTGCATCTGTGAAATGGGACAGCTTGAAGAGGGGATGTCACTAAGGGTGTTCACAAGGGAGGGCAAGGGGGGCATCTGCCCCCCTGGATTTTCCTCCCCACTTGGAGTACAAACTGCAGAATAAAAGACAATAGAATGTTTGTTTGTTTTTTCATTTCCTTGAATGTAGCTCCATCGTAGAGGAAGAAGCACAGTATTCTGGGAGTTTCACAGAATTGTGGAATTTGTAGTTCACTCTTTCCCTCTCAGTATTGTGCCACTGCAGTTCTGGACTCTAATTTACAGCAAGCAATGTACAGTGGTGGGGAGCGAGCTTCCTGTAAGGCAGAGGTTTTGCATGGTCATGCCCCCTCATCCATGCTGTGTGTGTGTGCTATGAGCTGTGTAGGGGGATTACCACTCCCACCACCTTTTCAACAGCAGCAAAGAATAAGGGGCGCGATCACATATACGGCGCAGGTTTCGGCGCAAGCGTGGGAACCCGCGCCGCCTGTAATTTCACCTCGCACATCGGGGTATTACATATAATGCGCAGTTAGATGCTAAACTGGCGTAAGTAGGACAAACTGGCGATCCTCTGAAATGTGCGCAAATACACATTTTAGTCGTCGCAAGTAACTTACGCCAGTATTTTATCCACTGAAAGTGTCAATAAAGAGTAGGTTTATGCAAATTAGGCTAACACTCGTAAAAATTAACCGCGATTTCATATAAAAATGCGACACGTAATTATGCTATTCAAAATTCATATATAAACCCATATATAAAGAGATGAAGGTAATACAATTATGATATCCCATTGTTCTCTCCTCCAAGTATTGTTGATTGTTTTGAGAAGAAATTTAAAGTAAATAAGCAAGTATATGTCCACAATGTGATAAAGTACCTACAAGCTCAATCCATTTGATTATGTTGTGGCTTCAAACTATTTCAAATTCACAAATAAACCTTGAAAAACCAATATCATAGTATACTGTCCCTTTAACCTTGAGATGCTGCTTAAATGTATGTGTTTGTTAAGGCTTCCAGGGAGTTATGTTGCTTTTTTAGTCAGTGCAAGGGTTCCTGCGCCTGCAATTTGTGGCGAGATAAGAATGTCAGAAAAAAGAGAATGGTATGGAGTCTAAAAAGAAACCATAAGATTCAAATAACACAGGTGCTATACAGCTTAAAATAGAAAAGTAAAAAAAAAATAATAATAGTAATTATTAAGCATATAACGCCAAATATATGTGCGAGTGATAACACTTGGTGCGGACCAAATAACCCAAAAAAGTGCTAACAACAAAGGAATAATAAAAATATATAAATTTAATTACAAATGTGAAATAGATAAAAAACAAAAATTAGCAAACATAATAGCACTGATCAGACGCAATAATAAAGTGTAGTATACAGACAGCAACAATGTATCATAGTGTACAATGCAAATGTAACAATATGGAGAGTGTGGTTGTAATCGATCTCCTGAAGTGATTCGATGTGGCGGTCTTTGAATAAGCCCAGATTTGAAGAAGGATTTGAATCTTCAGTTGAAGCTGGAACGAGATGAGGAAGACCGATAAAACGGCAGACAAGGCAACAGCATAAGGTTATCACTTATACTTACACCGGAGGTCGGTGGTTTAGTCCTATATGTTCCTCTCAGTGGCATAAATCTCCAAACCGCAGGAAGCAGCAAATTCAGCCCAGCACGGGTTGTTGCAAACACCTTTGCACACAAGTAACTGGGAAACTGCACCTACGGAGGCCGAAGAGAGACAAAAACAAACAAAGCAGAGAAACGCGTTTCAACCCGTAAGCAGGGTCTTTTTCAAGCTCCCAACGATAAGTAAGATTATGCTATATATAACCATTGCAATCAGGCTATTGGTTATTTTGCTTAAGTGGGTGTATATATTCAAAAGTCATTATCGAACACTACTATTCATAAATATCATTTAGCTCAATGGTTTAACATATCTATTTCATATGCTGTATCACACTTTCAATCAAAGAAACATATTCATGTATGTGTATGCATATCCTTTGAGATGCACAACTCTGGTTATACCTAATCCGCACCAAAGGTCCATCGGACATACAAAGAAGCACCATACGCAATACAAAATGTTTGCCGAAGGGTATAATATATTTGAAAATTATACAATAAAATTGTAAAAAATTGTGAAAAAAAAAAAATATAATATAAAAAATATAAAAAATATATAAGAAATATTAGCAACATTAAAAAAGATATAATTTGAGGGGAACAGCAAATGACCCCAGAAAAATATATATAAATATAAACTAGGGTTATGGATAGAATAAGAGGTCAGTCGTTTAGGAAGCAACCAATGTCGAAATCTACATTAAGAACTTGAGGTTGCAGAGTTTTTAAATCAAAGATCCATTTACTTTCTCTTTTTAAAAGATTGTTATGTATATTTCCTCCTCTCCATTTCTTTTTTACCTTTTCTATTCCTAGAAAGGAGAAGTAGCTTAAATTCCCATTATTGCAAATGCCAAAATGTTTAGCAATGGGTAGGTCTTTGTTTCTTTTGAGTGTGAAGTTTTCTATAGACCACATATGTTCCCTGATACGAGTACGTAGGGGTCTGGAGGTCTCGCCTGCATATTGCAAACCACATTTGCACTGGATGATGTAAATAATATTACTATCAGAGCATCTAATAAGATCTTTTATCTTATATGATTTTCCTGTTGTGTTTGATTTAAATTCTTTACATTTACTTGAATGCTCACAAGACTTACAAGTTAGACAAGGGTAAAAACCCGCTAGACTATTACCTTTTATGTCAAGTTGGTTAAAGTTGTTCACAGAATTCTTTGTACTAAGTGTAGGGGCCAAAATGGTCTTAAGATTTTTAGTTTTTTTATACACTACTTGTGGTCTAGGTGGGAGAACAGGACCTAGTATTTCATCATTTTTGAGTAATTTCCAATGCTTATTCAGAATTTTTATTTTGACTATAATTTGTGATAAATGGAATGAATGTCTGCTCCCTCCCCTCTCTATCCTTGTGGATGGTATATGTGGTCTGTTTGCGTTTGGGGATTAATAAGGAATTTCTATCAACTAATCTGACCTCATTAAGAGTTTTATCTATCTCACTTTCCCCATACCCTCTCTCTATGAATTATTGTTTAACTAAATTTGACTGATTTTCAAAATCTGTCAAATTTGTGCAGTTTTTACGAATTCGCAGAAACTGCTCTTTAGGAATATTGTCCAAACATTTTTTGTGGTGGCAGCTTGTGTAGTGTATATAGCTGTTAGCATCAACTTTTTTGAAAAAAGTTCTGGCATTTAATTCATTGCCCTTTACAAAAATTTCCAAATCAAGAAAGTTGATAGTGGTTTTGTCACGAGTGTGGGTAAATTTAAGATTAATATCATTAGAGTTCATATCTTCAACAAATTTATCTAGGTATAGGCAGCTTCCTCGCCAGATAATTAAGATATCGTCGATATATCTTTTAAAGGACACCAGGTTTGCCCCAAGTGGGTAATTTAGTAAAAATTGATGTTCCCAATAGCCCATAAATAAATTGGCATAACTTGGGGCAAATAATGTCACAATGAGTAGATTCTCTGAATTCTGCGTGCGTAAGTCCTTATGCTGTATATTGGATACCAAATTGCGCGTCTGTTCTATGTTAGTCTATGGTTAAAAAAAAGTACGTCCGAAGGGTGAAATATACGCACGTAACTTGTATGCTACGCCATATATGTAATACCAAAATCGCGTAAAATCTGGCATCGCCGGCTTTTGCGGGCGACGCTGCATATGTAATGGAAGCCAAGGTGTCTAATCAATGGCTCCTACTCTCGAAATAGTTTGTTAAAAGTTTGATAAAAGCACAAATAGAGGAATGTTTACTTTGTATATTTTAGGTAATGTTCTGTTAGGTTTTAGGCTTTATATGTATAGGTTTACTCATGTTGGGTCTTTGGTGTTTCATTTTGATTAACTGTATAATACAACAGATCAAATAAACGAAGCAATAAATAAAACAATATGCTCTTTCTATTTCCATTTATAAGTTAGGAGTCTGGATAAAGACATTCATTTTATTAAAGTGTATTAAAGTTTAGCATATAGTGACTCCAAAATGTATAGTGTAATAGGACTAGTATCATATCGAGATTATATATATATATTATTATTATTTTATTATAATTATCGGTTATTTGTAGTGCGCCAACAGATTCTGCAGCGCTAAACAGATTCCGCAGCGCTAATAATAATATTTCACTTTATTGCCCCCCCTCCGGAAAAATGCCTGTGGACGTCCATGGCTGGAACCAACAATATCTTATATCATTTAGGCAATATTTGCATGACATAATACATCTTACATATGCAACCTAAAGGTAGTTTTATATCATTTTTAATACTTTTATATGTATAATACCTTTAGAGTGATAATACAGTCCTGTAATCAGAAAGGTACTAGTTGTTTCAAATAAATATAGGTATACAATGGTGGCGCCAGCCTTTACGGGTAGGTGACCTCTACACTCTCTCTAATGTACCTCTAAAGGAAAGCACAAGCGATAGTACAATAATAGCTATTTTTTCGGAATTTAATTTGCTCTTGTCCAAGGCGGTTGATCTGCCGAGATGTGCAGAGCTGTTTTAACATTTTTTTATTAAAGTTCCTTGAAGATATATCTTTTGCGAGTTTTCAATAAAACATTCTGGCATTAATCACAGCTTCCTAGTGAGTACATTCCTTTCGAGGAAGGTTTGGCGAGAAACGTTATGGCTTACCATAGATTAAGCTGCAAATAGCCTCCTGCACCTTTTCTATATCATGCAAAAGGAATAATAAAAAAAAATATTTTAAAATGAATATTGTTTCTGTCCACTTTAAAATGTCTGCCAAGCCTCGCCCACTGATGACATCATGATCTTGGCTGCATATGGCATCCAATCACAAAAGGCTCACTAGTTGGATTCAACAGACTGCCAATGTTATTCAGCAGAGTGCCTAAGATGCAGCCCAGATTGTGATGTCATCAGTGCGCTGAGCTTGTCAGCCATTTCAAAGTGACCAGAGACAATATTCATTTTGAAATAACTTTTTTTACTGTTCCTGCTGCATGATATAGAAAGGGGTGCAGGAGGCTATTTGCAGCTTCATCTAAGTTAAGACTTGAAGATGACTAAGGTGTAGACTAACAAAAAACAAGACAAAATTCCCTGTCGTGAATGTCACTTAAAGGGACACTGAACCCAAATGTTTTCATTCGTGATTCAGATAGAGCGTGCAATTTTAAGCAACTTTCTAATTTACTCCTATTATCAAATTTTCTTCAACCTCTTGGTATCTTTATTTGAAATGCAAGAATGTAAGTTTAGATGCCGGACCATTTTTGGTGAACAACCTGGGTTGTTCTTGCTGATTGGTGGATAAATTCATCCACCAATAAAAAAGTGCTGTCCACAGTTCTGAACAAAAAAAAAGCTCAGATGCCTTCTTTTTCAAATAAAGATAGCGAGAGAATGAAAAAAAATGATAGTAGGAGTAAATTAGAAAGTTGCTTAAGATTGCATGCTCTTTCTGAATCACGAAAGAAAAAAATGTGGGTTCAGTGTCCCTTTAATAAAGGTAAACAAACCCAGGTACAAAACACTACTTAAATGTCCATACCTTTCAACACAGTATAAATACCCCAGGAGAGTACATGTAAGCGGAAAAAAAACAAGAGAGTACACTGCTCCATAAATGATATAGGTACAAATGCCGGTTGTGATAAACTCACACACTCACCCCGCTAGAAGCATAGCCACAACATTCACTGAAACAGATGCCGAAGTAGTTACCAGTGGGGAGATACAATCATCATAAGTGAACCACAGCTCCGGTGTGGGATTATTCACTAACCGAACCTCATTCCATTGCAGATACTGCTTACATTGATGTCTCTCTTCGAGTGTAGCATGTGACGTCACCAAGGGGGGGTGTGAGGGGGTGTGTGAGTACCTCTCTAATCCGCTCCAATCCTATCTCTCAATAATGCCGGTTCTTCAACTCTCCTTGGTACTGTGTGCTGAGACAACCTCCCGCACCTGGTGGAGGCTGCTGAGGCTCTTAAGAAAAACGGGCTCCTTGTAGTCCGAAATAAGTGTAAAGCAAAAACGAGGAAAAGCGTCTCTATACAAGTAAAAACATCCGTAGACTTTATTTCAATATAAAGGATATATCCAATGACACCAGCACAAAAACAGGAGACAGCTGGTCCTACTAGTTTCGGCGTAGTGCCGTAATCATAGACCGGTCTATGATTACGGCACTACGCCAAATTATTTACTGTCATGTGGTGCTGCTGTATAGTGGATATCGCATTAACAAAGAATAACAAGAGAATGAAGAAAATTTGATAATAGGAGTACATTGGAAACGTCTTTTTAATTATATTCTCTAGCAAAAATATTGGGTTTCATGTCCCTTTAAATAAATATAGACCAGCATTTACATTGTAAAACACAAATACAAACCAAAGACACAGCTATAGAAGCTTGTGATTTACTTGTGGTGAAAAATGGTCACTTTTAATCATTTTATTGTACAAAAAAATATTTATGAACAAGCCTGGCTTTCGAATAATTCTGGATTTTGGCATTTCGGATTTGGAGATTTTTTACCTGTAGTAATATTTTGCAACCCAAACTATTACTATGTGTTAAAGACCGAATTGCAGTCTTAAATTGAACAGAAAGATCATTTATCTTAGGCCAACATCGAGCTACCAGCTTTACTTTAAATTGGAACTGACGGTAAAATTGATAGCTCTTCATCTCTAGGCTTTTGAATCACAAGGGGTGATACATGATAGTTCCAAGTTATAGTTATGCCAAGTTAAATGTGCTTCATTTTAAACAGCAAGTAAAGAACAAAACATGCAATACAATCCCTTGTTTGCAATTAAATCGCAAGCAAAGAGAATAACAATTGCTAAATTATCTTCTAGTATTAAATAAAATACATATAGTGTGAGTTTACTTTGCATATGTTAAAGGGATAGTCAACATTAAACTTTCATGATTCAGATAGAGCGGGCAATTTTAAGCAACTTTCTAATTTACTCCTAGGGGCCAAAATATCAAGCTTGATGCCCCTGTTTTCGCGTGATCCTTCAGGCTTGCCGGAAACAGCAGTTATGAAGTAGCATTCTAAAGACCGCGCTCCATAACTTGTGCGCCTGCTCTGAGGCAGTGGACATCAATCCGCCCGATCCTATACGATTGGGCTGATTGACACCCCCTGCACGAATCTGCAGGGAGCGGCATTGCACAAGCAGTTCACAAGAACTGCTTGTGTAATGATAAATGCCAACAGCGTATGCTGTCAGCATTTATTGATGTGCGGCGGACATGATACGCTACATCGTATTATGTTTGCTTGCACATTAATAAATAGGCCCCCTATTATCACTTCGTTCTCTTGATATCTTTATTTGAAAAAAAGCATGAATGTTAGCATTTTTGGTTTAGAACCTGGGTAGCACTTTCTGATTGGTGTCTAAATGTAGCCACCAATCAGCAAGGGCTACCCAGGTGCTGAAGCAAAAATGGGCCGGCTCCTAAGCTTACATTCAAATAAAGATACAAAAAGAAAAATGGATAATAGTAATAGATAATAGTAAATTAGAAAGTCGCTTAAAATTGCATGCTCTATCTGAATCATTCAAGTTTAATTTTGACTAGACTATCGCTTTAAAATGGAGCTGAAAAGCATTACATTGACATAAAAGTGCAAAATGAAAAGGTTGTTAATGTGTTACAGCATTTTATTGTTGCACTATGGGTTAAATGCATAGTTAAAGTCAGCTCCAGAGCAGCAATGCACTGCTGGGAGATAAGTGAACACACCCGGTGAGACAATGACAAGGGGCATATATGTGTAGCCACCAATTATTAGCTAGCTCCCAGTAGTGCATTGCTTCTCCTGAGCCTACCTAAGTATGCTAGGATACCAAGAGAATTAAAGAGACAGTCTAGTTTAAATTCAAACAGGGCATACAATTTTAAGCAATTTTCTGAATTACTTTGATCATCAAATTTGCTTTGTTCTTGGTATTCTTTTTGAAAACTAAACCTAGGTTGGCTCATATGCTAATTTATTGAGGGCCATCTCTTATCTCAGTGCATTTTGACAGTTTTTCACAGCTAGACATACATATAGAAATATGTATTTATAAATAAATAGAACATATTCTGCTATGTGAAGAACATTGGAATGTTAAATAAATAATATTTCATGTCAGGCTAGCGCTCTTGAGAAAACGTGATCGGGTTTGTACGCGAGTAAAAAATTTTCCACTTTTCGCACTACATTGAAGTCGGTGGGGGAATAAGTTAACGCGATTGCTATATTGAAACTTTGACTTTTTGCGCGTTTCGGGTTAGCGTGTGAGTGAAAACTTTTTACTTTCAACTTGTAATAAGTGTGGTATCTAAAGCATGCAAAAATCTAAAGTTGAGTTGAGTTAGCCTACAAGAGTGAGCGATAATTACCGCTCCACTCATAATTTAGCCTTATATTAAATATTAAATATTCATATAATGTTATTTAATATATATATGCGTTTTACATATTTTAAAAGTATTTTCATGATATTATACTAGTCATAATATGCATTCTTTCCCTTTACACCTAGTAGAAATAAACATAATTTTTAAAATTAACATTTGGCTAGTTGAAAGTCTTTAATGGCTTGATTGAGAATTAAATGACAATGAATATTTAACAGCTTACATTGACTTCAATAAAATAAATTAAATCTGTTTAAATCTTGTAAACAGAAGGTTTTAATCTTTTTTTTTGTAATGGCTAAAGAATAAAATAAATAATTGAAATGACGCCAATGTATCCAATAGAATAATAAAACATTTTTTTACGAGTTTATATTTAAATACAATTTATTTTTTTATTATTTACCATTTTTCCTTGTGGCATTTTAAATGCTTGTAATACAAATCACAAATTTGTACAATAAATCAAGATGAAATTCTGCATTTGAAACAGTCATTGGTTTTGATAAACACAACTAATAAAATATTTAACAGTCTGTGTTCACCCAAAACATTACATGACGCATTTTCAGGGTTGAATTGAAAGAAATACAAACACCAAATTTACTTTGGATCAAAAAAAAAAAAAAAAAAAAATGTTCATAGCACATCTGTCCATGGAGGATGACATTTTCTTGTAAAATTGTTTTGCTACATTTGATAAATTGAACATTCTGACAATACTCAAAAATGGCACCAGTTTTTTTTCTTCTTATACTTGGCAAGAGTGATTTGAAATGTTTGATAAATTGGCCCATTCATATATTTCTGTAGCTCTTTGCCTCTGTATAGTAACAACTGCAAGTCACAAACCATTGAAGTTTACTCCTTTCTATCTTAAAATAACAAGTAACAGCAATAATGTATAAGCCTATTCGTAATTAAGCAAATTAAGAAAAACTATCATAATTTCGAGCTTATTTTTTGTACAAGTACATTTAAAAAAAAATCAAACTATTGTGTTTTCAGCATATCTAAACTTACATTTGCCTTTAGTTTTGTATCTAACACATAGATTACGAGTTTTGTGTTCCTGTTTTAACGCTGAAAATTGGCCATTTCAGCGTTAAAACAGCACTGCAGCCATTACAAGTCTTGTCGGTATAGCTGTACCGCAACTTCAGTCCCACACATGTAAAATTATGTTTTTTCATGGGAGTTCCGTAGCGCAGCCATTACGAGTTTTGCGGTGAGGCTAAAAAGCTAGCGTTGCAGCCTATACCAACAAGATCCGTTCCGCAATCTAAAAGCAGTAGTTATGAGTTTTACGCTACAAAACTGTTACATAAAACTCCTAACTAAACTGTTACAAAGTACACTAAACACCCATAAACTACCTATTAACCCCTAAACTGAGGCCCTCCTGCATTGAAAATACTATATTAAAGTTATTAACCCCTAATCTGCCGCTCCTGACATTGCCGCCACTAAGAAAATGTATTACCCCCTATTCCGGCGCTCCCCAACATTGTCACCACTATAATAAAGTTATTAACCCCTAAACCACCACCCTCCCGCATCGCATACACTATTTCAATATTATTAACCCCTAATCTGCCGTCCGCCCACATGGCCCCCACTATACTAAAGTTATTAAGCCCTACACCACTGCGACTATAATAAACCTATAAACCCCTAAACCACAAGCCACCCACAACAAAATATACTAAAGTAAAGTATTAACCCCTAAACCGAAAGCCCCCACATCGCAATAAACTAAATTAAACTAGTAACCCCTAAACCTAACGCCCCCTAACTTTATATTAAAATTACAATTTCCCTAACTTAAATTAAATTAAAACTTACCTGTCAAATTAAAAGAACTAAGTTTAAACTAACAATTAAACTAATATATTTATTAAACTAAAATTAAACTAACTACCAATTAAATAAAACTAAACTAAACATTAAAAAAATCCTAACACTACTCTAAAAATTACAAACTATCTAATTACAATAAATAAAAAAGACTAAATTACAAAAAATAACAAACACTAAATTACGAAAAATAACAAACAAAATTATGCAAAATAAAAAAGAATTACATCTAATCTAATAGACCTATCAAAATAAAAATAAAAAACACAAAAAATAAAAAAAATCCTATCCTACAATAAACTACCAATAGCCCTTAAAAGGGCCTTTTGTGGGGCATTGCCCCAAAGATATCAGCTCTTTTCCCTGAAAAAAAATACAAAGACCCCCCAACAGTAAAACCCACCACCCAACCAACCCCCCCAAAATAATAAACCTAATTCTAAAAAACCTAATCTACCCATTGCCCTGAAAAGGGCATTTAGTTCTTTTGCTGCCCAAACCCTAAAAAAAAAAAACCAAAAACCTATCACTAACCCCCGAAGATTCACTTACAGTTTTTGAAGTCCCGCTTGAATGATCTTCATCCAGGCGGCGAGAAGTCTTCATCCAGACGGCGAAGTCCTCATCCAGGCGGCGAGAAGTTTTGCTGCCCAAACCCTAAAAAAACCCACACAAAAAACCTATCGCTAACCCCCGAAGATCCACTTACAGTTTTTGAAGTCCCGCTTGAACGATCTTCATACGGTCGACGCCGTACACTGAATCTTCAATGCAAGGTACACGATTCAAGATGGCGTCCTTGCATTCCTATTGGCTTAAAAATTGGAATCAGCCAATGGGAATTAGAGCTGTTAAAATCATATTGGCTGTTCAAATCAGCCAATGGGATTTATGCAGCTCTCATTCTATTGACTGATTCAAATTTTCCAGCCAATAAGGTATTAGAGTAGGAATAATTTTAATATTTTTGATAATTTATTTGTTATTTTGTGTAATGTATTTTTTTTGTTTTGGGGTGGGTTTTTATTTTTAGATTAGGGCTTGGGCATTTCATAAAGGAGGTGAATGCCCTTTTAAGGGCAGGAAAAATAGCTAAATGCCCTTTTAAGGGCTATGCCCATACAAATGCCCTTTTCAGGGCAATGGGTAGATTAGGTTTTACTTTATTTTTATTTTGTGGGTTTGGGGGGTGGAGGTTTGTATACTGTTAGGGAGTGTTTGTTTTGTAGCAAAAGAGCTGTTAACTTTAGGGCAATGCCCTACAAAACGCCCTTTTAAGGGCCCTTGGTAGTTTATTATAGATTAGGGTTTTTTTTATTTTGGGGTGTTTTTTTTAAAGGGTATTAGAATAGGAATAATTTTTATTATTTTGTATAATTTCGTTTGTTATTTTTTGTAATGGTAGTTTTTTTATTTTTTGTAATTTTAGTGTTCTTTATTTTTTGTAATGGTAGGTTCTAGTGTAAGGCAGGTTAGATTTTATTTCACAGGTAAGTTTGTATTTATTTTAACTAGGTAGTTAGTAAATAGTTAATAACTATTTACTAACTAGTCTACCTAGTTAAAATAAATACAAAATTACCTGTGAAATAAAACTAAAACCTAAGCTAGCTACAATATAACTAAAGAACTAGTGACAAGATGTAAAACATAAATAAACAACAATTTAATACAGAAGCACAAATCTTAGTGCTATAAAATGGGCATGTAAAATATACAATAAAAATGATAAAATACCTAAGTGTTGCAACACTGATTCATAAATTCAAGTTATTTTCATTAGCACAAAAAAAACAGTAGGTTTTCTGAGTGGAGACTTTTCTAAAGTATACCAAGGGTTAAACCACAAAAACTGTTACAAAAGTTATATGAGCGGTGGTACAATGTATCAGATAAAAGTCAATCCTTGCAATGATGCCGTTAGGGATATATATCATGCAGTTATTTTTAAATTATAATCCCATATGCAGCGATATTAGCTGTGTAGTGGAGTATTAATGGCAAATATCAGATGACAGTGGTATTCACGTTTGTAAATGACCAGGAATGTTTGTGATTTGAAGTCAGTTCACTGAAAATTCCATTTAGCTAAGGGTTAATAGTGTAAATGTTCTCACCCTTATTTGTAGATGAATCCAGCTAGCCTTATTTGCAGCGTTCTGCCTTATTCCCCAACGCTTGCCGCGTCTACTTACTCCGTATTTCCGGCAGCCTCTCAGGTGGGGGAGTTCCGGGAGGTCAATTGCCCTATGACCTGAGTCCTCGTCTGGATCCTCTGTGCCCATAAACGTAAGGGCAGACACCTCAAGCTGTAATCTTTTTTTATATACTTGCCCAAGTTATTCCTTAGAAGGTTCTTACTTGAAGTCTTTCCTGCACTTTAGTACTGAACGTACACAGGTAATTCTCCAGTCTCCTTCTGGTGTAATAGAAAGTCACACTCCCATCGACATGTTTCGCCAGGTGTTTTTGGACAGGGGCTATTCTAAAAGAACAGTCAGGGGGCGATGAACCAGGCGGGTCAAGCTAACAGAGACAGCCTGCTCATACCAAAGGAAAAAGACAAGGCTTCAAACATTAGACTAATTACTGATTACAATTGTCACTGGAATGCTTTGAAACAAGTTCTTGCAAAAAACTGGCACCTACTCCTAAGTGACGATGGTGTCTCCCGTGAAGTAGGGGAATACCCCAACATCACGGCAAGAAGGGCACCTAACCTTAAAGATAAATTTGTTAGGAGCCAATATGTGTCTAAACAAAAACAGAAAGACTGGCTAACAAAACATAGGTCAATTGGTAACCACCCTTGTGGGAGATGTGTGGCATGCAGGTATATGGTTAAAACCAAAGAGTTTAGAACACACACAGGGAAAGTGTATAAACTAAAACACTTTGTAAATTGCAACACAGAGGGAGTAATTTATTTACTCACCAGTGATTGCCCATGTTTCTACGTGGGCAAAACAAGAAGGGCTATAAAAGATCGTATCACTGAACATTGTGATGATGTTAAGAATAAAAATCCCAAAAGCAACGTTGCAAGACACTTTGAGACCTTTCATGAGTGTAATCCTGACTCTCTAAAATGTATTGGCATAGACAGGGGTATCACAAATGGTAGAGGAGGCGACAACGACAAAGTCCTCCTAAGAAAGGAGTGCAGATGGATCTCAATCCTAGAGACCCAATTCCCTACTGGCCTTAATGACAAGCTGGATATGGCTTGTTTCTTATAACTACATGGGTTCCTACATAATGTTTCACAATAATAACCATTTCCAAAAAGTAATTATATGGCTCTCTAATGTTTTTATTAGGCACACAAGTCATTCATAATTTGGAAAACTGTGATGCTAAAATTGCAGATGCAGAATCTCGCCTTGAGGATTGTGGCGTCTCTCGGAGCAGTTTGCTCAAACAAGCACGGACTACATGGAGAAAAATTTTCTTAGGAAGGATACATACGGATTTTCTAGGTGGCAATAAGGTCGTATCAACTTTACAAAAAAAAACAGTAGAGAGATCTGCAAAGCAGGAGACTTGTGCATGATTATCCCTGTCGAGGGTTATTGGCCAAAAACTTGGAAAGGTTACTTAAAAAACGGCATACTGTCTAATATTGCCTCATGCAGCATCTATAACCGATTTTCATTCTTGCAAGAATACAACGGCAATGACATAAAAGTGACATGTTCGTACTATTGCTGCCTACTTTCTTATTAATCCTTATATGGTTGAACTTTGCATGCTTTGTCAAATGTATATATTTAGGTGGTTTGATTACTAGACTACTTAGATCCCATTTTTCTTCTGCCCAGTGTATACCTCTGAACT